>NW_020837953.1:25329699-25351898 GCF_003676395.1 Aethalodelphis obliquidens | reverse complement strand
CACACACACACACACACACACACACACACACACACACACACACACACACGAAAAAAAACAAGTACATGCAATATGGACTGGAGGAGAGGGGAGTGCCTATAAGAGATGGAGGAGTGATGGTGGATCACATGACCCAGGACTGCCCTTCCTGGCTCTCCTCCTACTTCTCCACCATCTCCAGCCCTCTTTGATGAACACTTGCTTAATTACAAGGGGCCTTATCAGACTGCCAATGAATCTGACTACCATTCACATTGAATCGTTGTGTCGTCTTTTTGTTTTTTATGTGAAGAGTCTCAGGAAAAAGTTTAAATTCTTTCTGAATTAGAGTGGTCTGATTTGCTGCCTGATTCTCATACTTACTCTGGTATGTTTGGGCTCAAGGCTGGTAAAATGACCCAACTGCAAAGGGACCTGATGAACTGATCGGTGCTGACCTGGAGCAGGAGAGATTACAGGCCACTATATGGGACACTTTTGTAAGTATCTTTCTTCAGAACTGCCTGAAGAAAGGGCATGCTGACTTCACAGATAGTGATCTCCCCGTCACTGGAGAGGTTCAAGGAAAAGCTGGCTAACTACCTGATGGAGAAGTTGTAGAAGAAAGGCATGGATCTGTAGGGGTCTTTCCCAGCCCTGAGCCC
Source organism: Aethalodelphis obliquidens (assembly GCF_003676395.1). Taxonomy (NCBI): domain Eukaryota; kingdom Metazoa; phylum Chordata; class Mammalia; order Artiodactyla; family Delphinidae; genus Aethalodelphis; species Aethalodelphis obliquidens. The sequence continues at coordinate 25,351,254 of NW_020837953.1, read as the reverse complement.
GTGATTCTGTGTCTCTTACTACCTCTCCACTTAGGATGCACTCCTCCTGCCGAAGTTTTGTGAGCCCTTGCCACTCTGAGGATCCATTTCTCTGGCAGAAAAGATGGTGCCAAATGGCAGCAGAAGTCTGCTTTCTCTCTGTGTGTGATTCCTCCCCAGTGGCAGGCAACACTTCCCTTATTCTTCCTGATCCAAACACAACTAGGGTTTAGTCCAAGGAAGGGCGCTTTATTTTCCTTTAAAGCCTTGTTCTTCACCAAGAAATAAATAAAGAGGATGTGAGTAAGCAGAAGAGGAGGAATCCAGGTAATCTGCAGCATTCTCCCAGGATTTCACTTCCTAAGGAAATAACCAGTGGGATCACTGTAGGCTGTCCCTAAATATGCAATGTTCCACTGAGAGGAGAGAACTCCTGTGACTCTGCCCTGTATCAAAAGCAGACCTACTGCTAGGGCAAGAGGTCCTTCTGGCAGAGGAAAGCAAGGGTACAGCCCAGCTACCAGCTACCGAGCTACTGACTCAGAAAAGAACCAGGAGTCATCAGCTACACCCTACCACCGTAAAGGATTTAGACAATTCCAGAATGTGTGCAATTTCTCAAAAGTTGGTTAGATTTTTTTTTAACCTCTTCCAAGTTCCTGGTAGGCATTATCAGTAAAACCCTTAAAATGTAAAGGCCCTACTTACTTGCTTTAAGGGACAGGAAGACAATGTCCTACTCGAAGGCTAATTTTAGTAGGGAGAGTCCCAAGGGATAGAGTGGAACTTAAAGACAAACGCCACAGAATGAACTCCAGAGCTGAAGACTCAGACACCTGGCTGCACCAGTTGAGAGAAGTGGAATCACAGACACCTTCTGGTACATCGACCAAGCCCTACCTATCTCTGAACTGTTCCTGATATGCGCTAGAATGGCCCTCAGACAGCTGCGGCTGTACTATGCGGCTCCACCCCCTGGCCATCGATGACTGGACGAGAGGAGGACATGTAACTAAAATGAGCCAATCCATTCTCCACTCAAAAATTTGAACTAAGGGACAGGGCTGGGAGTTGAGAACTGAGTCAGGCTAAGAGCAGTGCTCTTGGGCCAAGAGCAGCATCACCTGGGACCAGGGAAGAAATGCAAGTTCTTGCTGGGCGTTGCGTCCAGCAAGTCTGCCAGGTAATTCTGATGCTAGCTAAAGTTAGAGGAGCTTTGCCCTAGAGGAAAGGAAGTCCAAGAACTCCTACTGCTAAATCCCTCTCTCAACTGAATTCTGTGAGACATTCAAATATATTTCCAATAAATAGAATATATTTTCCCTTAAGCTACTTCAAATTGGTTTCTATTACTTGCAACCAGAGAACCTTAACAAATACAGTGGCTTGAGCCTGAGATAACAGAGGCAGACCCTCCATCCCCCAAGTCATCACCACCACTTCCCAATACTGGTATCCCATTCCCATTCCCAGTTCACCCTATGCTCTTTCAGTGGGAATGGCCCTAATCCCACCCCTTTCCCACCCATAGTTCTTTGGGTTTGCTCTTTTATTCACTTGCTTTTTTCAGTTCACATTTTTTCCCTAATCCTTTATTTACCATCTCAACCTGGAATCTGACATGTTACTGTAACATCTTGATTTCTCCTCTTATGCCAGAAAGCCTAGGCCCCTCCCAGATTCTCCCTCTGTTCTCCAAAGCACAGGCATCCCCAATTTTTTTCCCAGCAATGCATTTCTCTTTCATTGCCTTGAAGGAGTGGGAAGCTTCTCTTCACAGTGGCACCCAGGTTCACACAGTAAGTAAGGGACACATTCAGACACCAAACCAAGTCTGGCTGACTGCAAAACTCACGTTCATTCCAGTCTATCTCAGCTTTTCATCTGCAAACTGTCTCCTTAATCCTCCCTCCTTCCCCTGAGTGAGAAGCAGGGGCTAAACTGAGAGCCTCTCCATCCCTCCCCCAACCTGAAGACTGTGCTCTGCAAAGCAATAGATTCTGCCCTTTATTTCTCTACCCTCTCTTATGGCTCTGTGTGTGTGTGTGTGTGTGTGCGCGCGCGTGCGCGTGCATGCAGGCATGTGTGCATGTGAGTGTTAATAACAAGTTCAGTTCCAAATAGCTGTTTGTAAGGCCATTTGTTTGCAAGTCCAAAGAACCTCGTGAAGGTTAAGTTTGTAATCCCCAGGTACGTTTTCCACCAAATAGAAAAGTGAGTTGATGCTTCGCACAATCTTCTGTTTTGCTCGATATGTGTTCTTCTTCCAAAATCTCCTAGTTCCCCCACTTTGAAAATCTGTTGAAGCAGGCAAAGCCCTCCTTCAAGATCTTTACAAGAGAAGCCCTTGGCAGCTATAGTATCAACATCATTTTGGCCCTGGGGAGACATTAGGAGCACTGAGCCTATGGAATCATTCCTAGCTCACAACAGCAGTAAGACTTTTACTGTGGCCAAGTTCTCAGCTAGATTCCTAGGTGTCTCCTGGACTCATGTTAGGCTAATGAGCCTCCCTTGATGCCACTCCTTTCTAGCCAAATACTCAAACGTTTTTCTACTTTTTTGATTTGGTCAATTTCTTCTCATCATATTTTACTGGTTATTGTCAATAGCGTGGGTGCAGCATTTTTTTTTTTTGTATGTTGCCTGATTCACTCTGGGTCCTTCACAATCCTGCCACTGTCAACAAGTGTATCCCATTTTCATTTGCAACATCCATTTTCTCACCACTTTCAATTTTCGAAATTATTATTCCACTTTGGTTTCCATCGTAACCATATGTCTCTTCTAACTAGCATTTTCAGTGCACTCTCACTCACTGCTTCTCCACTTATCGGTCATGATGACAACAATGTTTGTAAAACACCTTCATTCTAAGCACCAACACTGCAAACAAGCCCTAACAAATCAAGTGACAACCAACTACAACCACTGTCGCCATCTGTTGGTGGCAGGAAGAGCTGAAGCGCTTTTGCTGTGGAGCAGGGGTCAGCAAACCTTATTTGCAAATAAAGTTTTATTGGAACACAACCGTGCCTAGGTATTTATTATTGTATATGTTAGCTTTTGAGCTACAATGGCAGAATTGGACAGCTGTGACAGAAACCGTATGGTCCTTAAAGCCAAAAGTATTAAGGATCTTTATAGGAAAAGTTTGCCAGCCCCTGCTCTACAGCACTTGTGGAAATTAATAAATTTAAAGTTTGCAAGGAAGGAATATACAGCTTGAGTCCGTGCATGACTCAAGTAGACGGTCCTCATGAAGCTCGTTTGCATGAGAGCCTTTGACAGAATTCACCCTAAGTAAAGAACGGACCAAACCCAAATAGTCTGACCCAGTCAGAAAGTTTAAGTCAGTGTACAGAATAGAATTTCTCATTACTAGTAGTGGCTATAACTCCAACCTGTCCTGAGCTCATTTCCATTTATGTATGTCTGGGTCTTGGAGGGAAGAGGGCTTATCTCAGTCTGCTATAGTCTAAATAAGGCGGCATAAGAAACCATCTCAAAACTCAGTGGCACACAGTCATAAGCATTTATTCCTCACTCTAGCATCTGCAGGTCAACTAGGGAGGCTCTGCCTCAGTCACAGGTCTGCTCTGTCTGGCTCAGTTCCCCATGTCTCTCATTCTTCCAGGACAGTGGTCTATCTAGGAGGGCATGTTCTTCTCCTGACAATGGCAACAGTCCAAGAAGGTAACTCCAAATGCACAGGCACATTTCAAGCCCTTCCTTGTTCTACATCTGTTAACGTCCCATTAGCCAAAGCAAGTCACATGGTCAAGACCAACGTGAATGGTTGGGAAATACACACCTCTCATAGAGGTTTGGGGGAAGGAAATGAATATTTGCTGAACAATAAGATACCTAAGTAAAGATGGCGAGACTGTTTCATCAGACTCTATAGAATTGGGGGATGATTCCAAGACAGTGCAGCACAAAGGAGGAAGAGGCTTTCTCCTTTGCTCTCCACCCTCATTCACTATAGACCACCTTTCAGCTTTGACATTCAGACTGTGTCCCTTGAGAGATGGCAGCAATGAAAGAGCCCAGGGAGGCAATGGTGGTGCCTGGTGGCCACTGCTGGGCCTGGCAGATCAGCAGCAGAACTCGACAGGTTGCCCAGGAGTACAGAGGAGAGGCTGCAGTGCCCAGCAGAACAGCGACAGTGCCCGGAGTTTCCAGTACCTGCAGGGGTGAGCCGTACCCATCGGAGCAGCAGCACCCCCTAGAGAGGACATGGGACTCAGCAAAACAGCCACATAGCTGTCCAGAGGTGCCAGGGACACGGCGGGGGATTCTCAGGAAACAGTGAGATCTTTTACAGGAGTCTAAGGTGAGGGCACACGGCAGTGAAATCTGAGTCACCTCACTGATACCCACAAACTGGTGGATGCTGCAGAAATTTATATTATACAAACTGGGATATCTAACCCTAAATCCCAGAGAACACATTCCCTTAAATACACACACACAATACAGAGTGAAGTAAGTCAGAAAGAGAAAAACAAATACCGTATGCTGACACATATATATGGAATCTAAGAAAAAAAGAAAAGGTCATGAAGAACCTAGGGGTAAGACGGGAATAAAGACACAGACCTACTAGAGAATGGACTTGAGGACATGGGGACGGGGAAGGGTAAGCTGGGATGAAGTGAGAGAGTGGCATGGACATATATACACTACCAAACGTAAAATAGATAGCTAGTGGGAAGCAGCCACATAGCACAGGGAGATCAGCTCGGTGCTTTGTGACCACCTAGAGGGCTGGGTTAGGGAGGGTGGGAGGGAGATGCAAGAGGAAGGAGATACGGCGATATATGTATATGTATTGCTGATTCACTTTGTTATACAGCAGAAACTAACACACCATTGTAAAGTAATTATACTCCAATAAAGATGTTAAAAATTTAAAAAAAAAATTTTTAATACACACAAACACACAGCACAAACACCCTTAGGTCCCACCCATTAGAAAGAAGCAGGAGCATTAGATTCTCATAGAATTTCCTTCTTTCCTTTGGTAGAATCATCAAACAGAGATTCCTACCTATTCTAACCAAGACAGAACAGTGAGCTGTAACTAAGCCTGTGCCTGAGGGCAGAGCAGCCTCCATCGTGGAGTCTCTGGAGAAGCACGCTGGAACACCTCTTTATGGGGGAAGCTCCTCCCCGCTCTCCATCTGTCCAGCCCCACCAGTCCCTGGAGCTTCTGATCATTAAGCAGTAAGTACAGTCCTAATGGGGGCTAATGGTGGGCTTAAGTACTTGTTACGGAAGGAACTCCTAAAGTTGTCTGACTTACATGTATCGAGTGGTCCGGCAGACCCGTGGAACAGTTCCTCCTAATGAGACAAATGACTAAATGCTGAAATTGAGACCAGGAATCGGCTGGGGAGAGGGAGGAAACCCTGCCAGTGCCCTCTGTGAGGGCCCAGTGTGAAAGCACAGCCTCCTTTGCTATCCCCCGGGGGTCCTGTTGGACGAGCAGCCCTGTAGGAGTTGAAGAGCTAAGGTGCTGTTAGTAGTTAATAGGCAACAGTAAGGCTGCCAGGCTAGTCTCGATTTTCACCTCTGCTGCACCTCAGTCACCATGCCCAGGACACCCCTGTGTTCATGCTCACCCAGAACTGCCCTGCCTGCCTCAGAAATTCATTCTGCTCACGGTCCCCTGCCCTCTGGCTCTCTCCCACCTGCCTCCCACCACTCCTGCCTTTCCTTTGACATTCTCCAACCCAGCAATGACAACATATATCTCCCAAGTGTTTAAGCCGGAGAGCCAGAATCCTAAGAGTCACTCTAAATACCTTCCTCTCCCTTGAACCCCTATGTCAATCCATCACTAAGTCCTACTGATTCTCCCTCCTAAATGTTTCTTAAATCTGCCCACCCCTCTCCATCTTCCTTGTCCAACTTCCCATCATCCCTTGCTTGGACTACTTTGATGGACCCCAATGGCAGGGACTCCATTGTACCCATCTTTGTATCTCAAATGTTGCACCTGGGTCTGGCACAAGCTGAGAACTCAGAAAATGCTTGCTGAATGAATGAGTAAGTGAATGAAGGAATGAATGAATAAAAGGGCCCAAATATATTCATGTGTAATTATTCTCAGCTTATCTCTCCTTTCCAGTACTAGCTGTATGCAATTGGACTAGTCACTACTCTGAGCCCATTTCCTCACCTGTTAAACAGAGATAATCCAATCTCAGGTAGAGTTGCTGTAAAGATGAAAGGAAATAATACTAAAGGAATTTTTTTTTTGCTGCTGATAATAATCTGAGAAACAATGACCTACGCCAAGCGGGCTTTTTCTCTCTTCTCTGGTAAGAAGCTTAGAAAAGGCTGTTGCTGGCATTGGCCCAGAGGCTCAAGACATCTAGGCCAAGACCTGTATAATATTCTTGGCTTTTTCCTTATGATTAGATTACAAAATGGTGGCTGTACCTCCAACATCAGCCCACATTCCAAGTAAAAAGAAGAGGAAATACCAAAGGCAAAGGGCAAAAAAGGTACATGTAAACTCTGTTTATCCCTTTTGAAGAGCTCCACACACTTCCAATTTGGTTGAAAAGTAAAGAAAGCTTTGGATCAGACACCAAACGTCTGCTTGAACGGCTGTATCAGTCAGGGTTCTTGGTTGCAAACACTGGAAACATCTTTGGCTATATTAATTTTTTTAAAGAATTTCTCAGAAAGATATTGAAGGTTCACAAAATTATTAGGAAACTAGGCGCCGGGGTTGGAAAATAAGCAAGAACCAAGGGCTCCCCCAAGGGCCCAAGACAGGAAATGATCTGGCCAGCGTACTATGGCCACTACAGCAGGACACCACTGACACTAGCCACAACTACTGCCACTACTAGGCACCACAATGGCTACCACAAATGAATTCCCAACCATAGTTCTTTTTTGAATAATTTGCTCCATTTTCAAAGTCCTGGGCAGAACAACCAACTGGCCAAGCCCATTGTATCAGTAAAGGTCTTGGCAGGAATTGGGTGATTAAGAGTTTAATAAAGGGGCTATTTACAGAGGGGAAGGGAGGGTATAGGGAAACCACAGGAATGGTTCAGCATTCTGAAGCGTGTAATGGCACGGGGCCATGATAAGCCTGAACAGGCAAGGGAAGGGAGTGGTTACAGAAACCCAGAAGAGTCTTACAGAGATAGAGGGCCACCTACAGGGGCTGTGACCTTAGGGAGAGGGACATAGTCAGCCCAAGTGATCCAGCAGCGAGGGGTAAAGAAAAATAAAGACTCAGACCTCACTCTCTTCTCTATTTCTCTCTCTGTCTCTCTCCTCTCTCTCTATAGTCTCCTGCAACAGTCCTCCGTCGGACACACTCAACCAGAACCCAGAGAGCAACAGGCCCATTGATGTGTATAAAAGTCAGCCTCTGGGAGCACAGAGCAGAGCAGGGCAGGATGGCAAAAAGATCTGAAGAAGTAAATGTAAGATATCTGTCAAGAGACACTCTTTCTACCTCTTAGCATCCACTTTTGCCATTCTTCTGGGTCAAAAGCTCAAAAGTTCATGTCTTCGATACAGAGAACAACCAAAGTCCATCTGCCCCTATATCATTGCAGGGCGATGTCAATTCATTCAAACTCTCTACGGAAACCTAAAAATTTAGCCACCACAAGTGTTCTTCATATAAGGTAGTAGAAGAAGAAGAAGAAAAGGGGGACATTTTTACATAAAACTTAGCTGCTACTGTCCATACTTTTATAGCTGGACGTGAGACCTAAGTTGGTAATAACAGTGGCCCTCTTCTACTACCAATCCGTGTTCCTTGGCCTCTAAGAACACCCTGAATGGATGGGGTTTATTGCCTGGTGGGGCTACCCAACCCTCATTCCTGGTAGATCTGAGTCCCTGGTAGTCTCGTCTTTACTGGTTTGCCACAGTTTTACTTTGATCAGGACTATTGGGTAAGGGAATATTAAGAGGAGTTCCAGTGACCCTGGGGTTCTAAATGGGTCTGTCTTACCCCAGGATGTGGCAAAAAGCAAATTTTCCTCTGGTAGCCAGGATCGACCACCTGGGCCAGTACAGATATGCCCTCTTCAACCTGGCGGCTCAGCAACACAGAGATCCCAGAATGGCTAAGGGACACTCTCAGCTTCTAGTTCCCAGTGAAGCCCAAAGTCAAGGAGACAGCAAGCAAAACATTTTCAGTTAAGTTACTGGGTGTAATAGTGAAAGAACTACTTCTTCCTCTACCTTGGTGCCCAGACCCATGCATTCTGGCTACAAGAGAGGCAGCAACAGACATTGGCTACTGGTTTAAGGCCTACACTGTACCCTGTAGAACCCCACCCAACTTCACAGATGCTATCCCCCAGCTGGTGTTGTAATTTAACCTTCAACAGACCTCTCCACCATATTGTCAAGCCAACTGCTTCTGGGTGATGGGCCACATGGTAAGAACAGTGAATTCCATGGGTTGAGTCCATTGTCTTACGTCTTGGAAGCCTTGAAAAGTGTCCCCTCGTTGGAGATATGATTGTGTAAGATACCAAGGAGATAGATTAGGAATTCTTTAAGTCCAGAAATGATAGCTCTGGAAGAAGTGCTGTGAGGAGGAATGGCAAGTCCATACTTGTGCGACCTACTCAGCCACGCTGCATTAGCAAACCACGAGAGGGCTTTGGTTTCACCAAAGTATTAGGAAGTGTGTTGGCCAGAGGACACCAGAATTCATGGAAGTCCGTGGAAGTCCGTGGGCTTATCACCTGCCCCATCTCCCAGAAGTCGCTGTCCTGACAGGAAAGTGAAACAGCCTGATGAAAGTTCCGGGTAAGCATCTCCGTGTTGGGTTATTGTAGAAAATGCACACACCTTGTCTCTGATGGTTCAGCATCACCATTCGGCCTCAGCAATGCTAGGATCCCATTATTCCCACTAAGAACAGCGATCCTGGTTCCATACCCAGCTTACAGATGAGTCAACTACAGAACTCTAAGGATTTCAGTGCCTGTTGACAATGTATTTCTCAATATTTTGGTGAAAGGAGCTTCAGGCCCTCCCAGGTTATAGGGGCCAGGGCGGGGGGGGGGGGGGGGGGGTGGTCGGGAGTAGGAAGTGCTGGGAGGGTGAGCAGTTTACATATCAATGATCCCTTCCTCCCTTCCCATCTCACGAGGCTTCGGACACCTTTTGCAGCAGTAGTTCTGAGCCCCCCAGGGGACATTTAGCAATGTCTGCAGACATTTTTGGTTGTCACATCTTGAGGAGTGCTACTGGAATCTAGAGGCCAAGGATGTTGCTAAATATCCCTCAGTGTTCAAGACAGCCCCTGCCACCACACACACACATACACACACACACACATACACACACACACACACACACACACACACACACACACACAATGAAGGATGCCAGAGAAGTTCTGGCTCCTTGATCTCATTCACTGTAGGCCACTGAGTCCAGCTTTCCCTTAGCCAACACAGTAGAGAGTTCTTCTCAAAATGTGGTCCCTGGACCAGCAGCATCAGCAGCAGCTGTGAAATTATCAACAGTGTAAATTCTCAAGCTCCACCCCAGACCTACAGAATCAGAAACTCTGGGGGTGGGGCCCAGCAGTCTATGACTTAAAAAGCCCTCCAGGTAATTCTGTTCCTAAAGTTTGAGAAGCACTCCAGTAGACCAGGGGGTGGCAAACTTGGTAAAGGGCCAGATAGTAAATATTTTAGACTATGAAGGCCAAATGATCTCTGTTACAACTATTCAACTCTGAAAAAAAAAGCAGCTATAGACAACACAATCAAATAAGAGTAGCTGTGTTTCAATAAAACTTTACTTATAGATACCTTAATTTGAATTTCATAGAATTTTCACATATAACAAACAATTCTTCTTTTGAATTTTTCAAGTATTTTAAAATGTAAAAACCATTCTTAGCACCAGGGTCATACAAAAACACACAGTGGGCTGGATGTGACCCACGGGTGTAGTTTGCCAACCCCTGGAATAGACTATTAACACCACCCCCAGTGCTCAAGCTGGCGTGTTCAGTTCCGAATCCCAGGAGAATACATCATGTGGATGAATCTTGCCTGAAGAAACAGTTCAAACTATATTCTCCGCTCTCTCCCACATCTGCCAGTGGTCCCCAGTGGCTGAACTGCTTCCTGGGACACAGACAGGGTGGGGAGAAGATCTAGTGGGAATTGGGAGTAGCTTAAAGTCAGGGGCAGGAAAAGGGAGCTCCCTAGAGGGGGCGCTGCCTCACAAAAGAAGGAGATGGGGTATTGCAAAAATTTTAGTATCAAATATCTACTACAGTGGTGTATTTTCATCCAGCATCAATTGATCTTCTTAATGTCATATTGATACAACCCAAATTTCACGCAGACTGGATCTACAAATGCTCGCTGCCACGGCAGAGTTAAGATAGAAAGATAGTCCCCCGTGTGCCCAGGGGGCATTCACAGAAAGCTTGGTCCCTGCAGAACTCCCAGGCCACCAGCACCGCTGGCTGGGTGGACTTCAGACCCGGTCCTCGGCAGGTAGGCCCATGCGTGCGCATGTGAGTCTTCCTAATGTCCCACCGCGGCAGAAGGGGCAGTGCAGGGTTCAGCAAAAGCAAAACATAACCGTCTCCTTGTGTGAAGTGGGCACCATTTCATTTTCCCTGGGGAACTCAGAAAAGCCACAGTCATAACATCGATGACAGTGCTTTCACACCCGAGGGGGCTCCTTGACAGCGGTTCACTTGGAACGTTGACCAGCCCTCGAGGCTACTGCTAGACTAAGGCCACGGTGGGGAACGCTCGCTGTCAACAACCTTGTACACACATACCTCACACTCAGCGCACAGTCACTGTGGTCACACCTGCACATCTCAGAGGTCCCCCAGACAGCACACCACAAGCAGTGCTGCACACACACTCATACAGAAATACAGATGTGTGTATCTTTCTTTAAAATAGAACTGAACTGCAGAAAACCCTTTAAACTATCTGCTTAGAAAGCCCAGAGGTGCCGCATGGGAGACAAGTCAGGGGCTGGGTGAGAGGAGGAATCTTGAATCCAGGCATAAACGGAGTGGAGGCAGACAGGTGTATCCTAAAGTTGTTTTATGCCTCCCACAACGGTTATTGATGTCTCAGAGGTTAGGAAACAAAGAAAGGAACAGCTTATACTATCCACTTAGCAGAATGGCTATCTGGAAGTGAGTTTCCCAAAAAAGAGAGAGAGAGATAAAGGGGTGGGGAAGTCATTTGTCCTCAGAGATGGACTAAGTGGGAGCCCTCTGGAACGAAGACAGCCCTGGTCTGATTTCCAACTGCACTGATCAACTGTGTGACCTTAGGCAAGCTACCTCACCTCTCTGAGCTCAGTTTCCCAGGTTTATAAACAGGGTTAGTGTGAAAGTTCAGTGAAATAACCTATAGGAAGTAGCTGGTGCAATGCCTGGCATAAAGTAGGCATTCAACAAATGCTGTCTCTCTTGTCTTCTCCCTTCCCATGAAACCTCCTTCCAGGAAACGCTGAGCCTTACCTGCCACACTGTCACCACATCCTGGACATTCTGTCATAATTTCGTTTCTGTTCCTGAGTTGTTTCATCTCGAGATAGTGGATCTCCTTTTGCCCCTGGTATTTTGGGTCCCTGTCTAATCTGGGGCTCCACACTGGAATTTCATTTTCTGTCTGTATCTCCTCCTGTGAGCCCCTTTTGCTTCCCCTGCTTCCTGATTCAACTCCATCCTGCCTTTTTCCTGTTTGTTTCTCCCTCCCCTTCTCCCTCCCTCCATCTTTCCTTCCTTCCCTCTTGCCTACAATAGCTATAGAGAATCTGCTGCATTCCCAGTACTGGGCTGGGCATGCAGCCTAATAGGTCAGCCTAGAAACAAGACAAATGCAGTCCCTGATCTCAAGGACCTTCAGTCAGGTAGGAGAGACAGTCAATGAACAAATATATTACAGGATGTTTAAATGGAAGTGTTAGCCAGGGCATCGAGACAGTAGCTCTCATATTTCAAAGAAGGTACTAAACCATATGCAGAATTTACAAATGAGGTTGTCAAAACCAGTTTCACATTCAAGGGTACATACAGGTCAAAAGTTGGATTTGGGGGAAATATCTTAACAAAGAATTTCTTGAGATAAACTGTGCTGTGAATCCCACCCCCTTCCAGGGGAAGGAGTGGGAGGCTGTGGTAGTCGTTACTACTCTTCACTGGTGTTTGGTTTTTCTCTACTTCTGGGCACCAGAGATATTGTATCCCAGCCACACACAACCCCTTGAAATTAGGGATGACCATTAATTTGCCTTGGCCAATGAATTTCATGGCAATGCACATCCTTCCAGTCCCATCTTCCCTTGTTGTGGCAATGGTAGAAGAATTTTTTCTTATTATTTAATTCTATTAAGGTTATTCCACCCATCAATTTACACCAACTGCTGAAAAGAGAAAATATTGATAATGTCCAAATGAATATCTAGCATCTAGTTAAGGAAAAATTATTTTCTCTTACGAAGCAAAAGTTAAGTTCACTGAAAATAACGTTTTTCTCCATGCAACATTTTTTTTTAATTGCAGTAAAGTATATACAACATAAAATTTACCATTTTATCCATTGGTAAGTGTACAGTTCAGTGACATTGAGTACATTCACTTTGTTGTGCAAACATCACTACCCTCCATCTCCAGAAAGTTTTTGTAGAAGCGTTTTTGACATGGAGATGCCATAGATCACAGCAGCCTGGAATGCTGGGTCAACAGTTGGAGGACCACTGCCCGTAACGGTTGTCTGGATCCATGGGGGACTGAGAGCAGGAAGTGAACTTGTGTGGTATTAAGTCATTTTGGTTGGATGCTGTTAACTCAGAGGAACCTAGCTTAGTCTTCTTAGTGCACGGATGCTACCTCCTACCAGCAGGGTGACAAGAGATTGGCTTTGAGAGACTACTTGGAGAATTTAAGTGGGATGCCCGTAGTTTCACTTGAGAAAGCCAAATGTCAAGAGGCTGGCTGCAGCAGCCTGTAGAGCAAAGGAGAGAGCTACAGTTTGGGAAGTAACTTGCTCCCAGAGTTCACCAAGCAAAGAAATGACAAAGGCAACGAAATGTAAGTCAACTGCAAGAGTGAGCCAGTGTGGAGGTTATCTTAGGTCCTGTCGGTCCTGTCAAAGGGAGAAACCAGAGGCACTGTTGGGTTCCCAGGAGAAAGCAAATAGCCAAAATAGAGATGCATGTGTTCTAGACCTGTAGGCTGAAAGATCCCCAGTGATGAGATGGCCATCTCCAACGGCCCACAAAAGCACCCAGGAGAGAGAGTTCACTTTTAACATCTGCCAAGTGCAAAGAGTGTTGAAACTGGTCACCACCATGGAAACAGTCCCTCCTCCCCTTACCTCTTCTAGCACTCCTCCATCCCATCCTGGAGGTGTCATACATGGCTAGCAAGATGGCAGAGGAGAAGTACTAGATGAAGAAAGAGAGAAAACACAGTCATACATCTCCCTTCCCCAACAGCTTCCAGCCTGCAATAGGCCTCAGTGGAGGGCATCTTTAAGGCAAAATTGCAGGGCTGCATATTTTAATCACTAAGTTAGAAATACAGTAGAAACATAAAGTACACATAATACTTGTTCTTGCTGGGCAACAATCAGAGATGCCAAGTTTTCATCCAGAGGCAGGAGAACTAGCCCCACAGAATGGATCTAAACTGGGACAGTGGGAGACAGAAATGAAGTCGTTTATGATGACATCCCACAAGTCATCATAACTCATTCAACATAATGATACAAATAAATCTACAAATATTTTCTGAAATCAGCAAAGTCAGGTTAAAGATTTGACAGGGATTTTGTGACTAAAGAAACTATTTGTGAATCAAAACACGAAGTGGTCAGCCACAGGCACAGAACAAGAAGAGAACCATGGCGCGTCCCTCTGAGCCTCGACGGCTCAGGTCACTACGTTCCATGGCTTTGATCCTCCAGTTTCCAATGGCATATGGGTGGCAGATGTAGAGGTTAATTGTTTATTATGCGTCAGAGTCACACTATGCAGCTTTCAAATCACATAATTAAATCCTATTATTCTAATTCCACACGTGTCAGATGTAAATGGTCAGTTGGCTCTCAGTAGCCGTCCCCATCTCCTTCCTCTACTGGAGAAGCTGAAAAGATTTTTTATGTATATACTTACATTTCCCACACTCCCTCGAAGATTGGTTCTGGGTAAGAGATGGGTTTCAACAATCAAGTGATGAGACAGGCTGGAACTCGGGACCCTTTGCTGCAGTGCTGCAAGGCTTGCACCTGGGCAAACGTCTCCTTGAGCTACAAAATACAAAGAAACTATAAGGGACTAAAAATAACTGTGGGGCAAATTAGAGACAAAAAGATACAAAAGAGACCAAAAACCTCAACTGCCACTTCTGAAGAGCCAGGAGCAAAAACAGGGTGTCGGGAGCAAAAGCAGGGTACTGCACATGCCCCCTGCACTCAACCCCACCTAAGGGGTGGGCAAAACACCTAACCCATCCCTCCGGCCAGATCCCTGGACACACCCCTACCCTCACCCCATATAAGGAGCCAGCTAGCCCCACTTCGGGGAGTGAGAAAGCAAGGGAACCTGTTACTTGTTGTCGCTTCCCCCTGCTACAGCAGGGGCTCCAATAAAGCCTTGCCTGAATTTCTTGATTAGGGAAGGCCAAGAACCCTGGTCAGTATCACTGAGATATTTGCAGATGAAAATAAACCAGATACTATCTTCCTGGTGACAAGCAAGAGGGTAGAAACACCAGTAGGCCTTTTTCAGGTTATGTTTCAGTGCCCAGGAAATAGTGGTGGCAGCAGCAGATTCCTGAGTCCCGGATCATATCGCTGTGGACTCTGTGCCTCTGTGATTTCAGGGTCAACCCCCGATCTCCCACAGTCCAGATTATGTCAAAGGCAATAGCTCTCCTGATGAGTCCCTTCTACTGGGAGGCATTCTCGAGGCCCATTTTAGAGTCTCTCCTCCAACCCTTCCAACAAATTTGGAAGTACCTAATCCCTCATAATAAATAAATCTTTCTTCTTAAACTATCCAGAGTTTCTGTTTCCATCATTGAACACTGACTGATACACAAAAGCACCTTCTGATTGTAATCTCACTTCTCACCTGGCATGGCCACAAAGAGAGAATGCTCTAGTTAACCTATGAGTAACCATTCCCCAAAGTGGTAATATTTTTCAATGAGGTCTGATGTCGTACATCAGATGCTTATGAAGTTCATGGGCATTCCTGAGTCTGAGTAATTCAGGGGCATGCACTAAACTGTGTTTCTATGTTTAAGGCTTGACTAAAGTCTGGATATGGGTGAATTCACCGAGAAATGTGCCACCTTGGAAGACCTTGGGGGAAGAGGACACCCAGATTTCTCTGGCGGCACCTCAGCTTCATAAATACCTCAACATTCAAACACCCCTTCTATGTTTCCAGACCAGCCCTAACAGGCTCCATTGCCCATGTAGCGAATCTGGACCACCTAATCATGTTCTCCATGCCTGTTGTATTCCTCCCCTTCCTTCTCCTCCTGCTGCTCCCTCCTAGGAAATAATCACCACACAGTTAGTGGCTCATCAGGAAAACCTTTCATTTTAGCTGGAAAAGTCCAGTTTTAAGGCATTTCCACCCAGGTGTAACATACCCCAAGAAACAGAGTGGTTGTGCTTCCCTCAGCTACAGCAGGGAGTTATGCATGAAAGCCAGTGAGTTGGCAGAGATCACCTGGACAATATTCTCTTAACCCTTCCTTTGTGGTCTCCACTTGAGCTCCCTGGACAGTAGATGATTTTGAAGGCAGAAACTGTCCTGTTTGTCTTTACATTCCCAACACCTATCTCTGGACCTTGAAGAGCAGATGCTTAGGGTTGGTTTGTTGAATGAATGGATGAATGAATAACACTTCTATTTCTCTGCCTCTTTTTTTCCCTACACTCCTCTTTGCGCTTTACATAGCAGCCACACAGGATAGCTTTCATTTCATGCTCTCTCTTACCGTCTGCCTCCATATACCCTTTTCCCACTATACTATGCATACATCCATCTTCAAGTTATGCCT
This sequence comes from Aethalodelphis obliquidens, assembly GCF_003676395.1. Lineage (NCBI taxonomy): Eukaryota > Metazoa > Chordata > Mammalia > Artiodactyla > Delphinidae > Aethalodelphis > Aethalodelphis obliquidens. The sequence goes on along the minus strand of NW_020837953.1, from coordinate 25,335,200 downwards.
GGACCTCCACATTTTCCAGGTACCTTCCCCAACCACTTAGACTAGTTTCTCCCAGTAGACATGCCCATAGCTACCGTATATCTGCTTCATAACACTCATCACCCCTGTGTGTCACTACTTGTCCAAGTGTCTGTCTTTTCCACTATAAGGTAAACTGCAAGGAGGCAGTGGACCACATGCTCTACAATTATGTTGAATGAATAAATAAATGTCTCTTTCAAAGGCATGCATTAAGAGTAGAACCTTTCTCCCAAGAACTCTCAGCCAGATTTTCTAACCACAGAGCATGGAAGGGAACTCCAATTTACATCTCTGCCCTTCTAAAGGATAGCACACCTTGTCTCTTACCTGCCACCAGGTTTGTAATGCTTAATTCACCCACCGGGTCCCATTGGTCCCTTGGAGGTTGCTACCTGTGTTATCTTCTATACTGTGTTTACTACAGCAGTTTTCTTTTGTTCTTTCTCTATTTTCCTTGTATTGTGTCATTTTTAGACTATTTTATTCCCTTATATTATGTTTTCTCCTGTTTTCTTCATTACTATTTAAAAGGAATTTCCATTTTAAGAAGTCATAGCTTTAAGCAGCTGATTTATCCTAAGTCAGGAACACTAAATGTCACCCCCATCTCTACCCATCACTCCCCACCAGCCAGTGCTACAGAGCCATTTCCTGTGTCCAAAGGAGAACTTCTGGTCCAGTCCTGGGAGAGCCCCTAGACTATAAAGACTTTTCAGTAGGGTCATGAAAAGTTTCCCACCAAAAGTCATTATGTCTGATCACAAAGGAGAGCAAAAGAGACATAGAGATAAGATTTGTGGTTGCCAAGGGAGGGGGGCGGGGGGGTGGACTGGGAATTTGGGGTTGGTAGATGTACACTATTACATTTAGAATGGACGGACAACAAGGGCCTAATGTATAGCACAGGAAACTATATCCAATCTCCTGGGATAAACCATAATGTAAATGAATATTGAAAAAGAATGTATATACATGTAAAACTAAGTCACTTTGCTGAACAGCAGAGATTGGCACAACACTGTAGATCAATGTTATACTTCAATTAAAACAAAAACAAAAACAAAGGAGAGCAAAAGGCCAGGATTCTCTGGCCCCAGAGTGTGAATAAGTCCAGCCTCCAAATACAACCCTGCTGCCTGTGCATTCATCTGTATTTCCCCAGAGCCAGGCTCAGAAGCCTTAGTCTCTAAAGTGTCAGAAAATGGCTGAAAAGTGGATAATAAGTCAACAAATAATGAATGTATGAGCAAATGTCCGAGAGAATAAACGGATGGACAAATGGATGCACTAATGAGCAACTGGATAAATAAGAGGAAGGAATCAGTGAATGAACCAATGAGTAAATAAATGGATAAATAGACAGGATGGGCAGAGGGATGGATGAACGAATGAATGAATGAGTGGAGGAGAGAATAAGTGAATTAGAGGATGAGTGATTGAGTGAACAAATAAATGAGTGAAGTAATAAATGAATTTGAGTGAGGCTTGTAACTCAGGCATCAACCAGGCATGAATTCCTATCAGGAACCAGAAACCAGTCAGTTCCAGAAAATGGAACTGGATACTAAAAATACAATAAAGAAATTAAAAACCAAAACCCAATACGGAAGATATTGATCAGGGCCCAGAATCAATATTCTCCTGGATAAGTCTTCAGCATGGCCTCAGCCCCACTCATTGACTGTCACTGGAGCTGTAGACATTCTGAAAAAGACAGACTGAGAGAGACAGCCTGTGCGTTGAGGGTCTGTACACTTGATCAAGACAGCAGTACTTTACCCTTTACCCATAATGCTTGGTCCCCACCCCCAAAGATTCTGATTTACCTAGATTGAGGGCAGAGGGCAGGGAGCAGGAGACAGGGGAAGGCAGACACTGCTTTGTTTGATCTTTTTAAAAACTCCCACAGGAATCTAAAACGCAACCAGTGTTGAGAACCACAGTTTCCACGACAAATGAAATTTTAATATGGGCACTTGGATGCAGTCATTTAGAAGCTGGTGACATCCTCATGTCACAAAAAAAAAAAAAAAAAAAAAATTAGCCTTTCTGTTTTTCACCAAGTAATATGTGAAACTTATGACCCGGCCCCCAACAAGACTTGCTTCATTGGCTACCCTACTCACACCCTCTGAGAGGCACAGCTTGACGACATGACTCCTCCTCCTGCACCCACACTAGGCGGATTTCCTGGAGATGGACCGTTGGCCTAGAGGCAGAGTTCTGGGGTAGAACTCAGATGGAGTAAGGCTCAGGAAAGGGGCACAATTCCAAGAAGGAGAGAGATACATGGGTCAGAGGGTTCAAAGATATCCGGATTTCAAACTACCTGGTCATTAAGAATATACTTTTCTTACATTTGATGTAGCCACCTTGACATGGTAACATCAACATGGATGAACAAAATGTCACCTCTGTCAAAATGTCTTGCTTGGAGACAAGATGGCAGACAAGCCTTTGTGACTCAAGAAAACAACAAGATCCCTGGCAACCAACCACCTGGCCAAAAGACAGGCAAGAAATCAGGTGGAAATCAGCAAGCCAACCACTTAGAAAATAAACGCAGTGTTTTTGGTGCCTGGGAACCAGAAGCCTGGGGAGGTACTTCTCTGTTTCAGTTGCGGGGGCTTAAGCACTGTACTTTCTGCTTCTTTCTTATCTGGGTTGCCTTCGTTTTTAGGGAAGTTCTTTTTAGAAGGCCATTCTACTATCTCCATCATGCCAAAGAGATGAAAGGAAAGGTTAGGAGGAAAATGAGAACAGAGAAAATCTTCAGATCTCTTGGGATGAACAATAGGGTTGATGCAAGGCTGGCGTAGAACGTAGGAAACTGCTTATCTATCCCCAGGTTCTCGTTTTAGCAGAAGATAAAGGAATGGGGAGGGGAGGAACCTTGGAACTTGAAATTTGCAGGAGGTAAATTCAGGATCAATAAAAGAAAGTGCACCTTCACTCAGCAGGGAGCAAGCTTGTAGAGCTTATCATCCCAAGAGGGGATGCAGCTGGAACATAAAGAGGTTCCTCAAACTTGTAAATATATTTTGGGTTATTGAAAGAAGAGAGTCATGTTAAGTTGACATCTAGGAGAACAATCCTGTTTTCTCCTAATTTACTCTTTAGTGTCCTGGACTCAAACAAGATCCTGCACTGCAGGCACCATGGAGATGACCTAGTGTGGTGATCCAATGATCTCATGTTTGATCTGGGGTTAACAATTGCCTAGGAAACTAACTTCCTTCCTTCTCGCTTCCTTCTTATAAGTGCCAGTGACAGACTCCATCTGTTAAACACCTTCTATTTTCCAGGCACTATTACTTTACACCCACTGTTTAATTTAAATCAAGCATTCAAAGTGCACTTATTGAGTACTTCTTTGTGCTTCCCACTCTACGAAGTTCTATGGGTAGTGGAGAATTAAAAGACTCCACCAAGGTCTTTAAGGAGTCCATGATATATTTGAGAAGGCAGAATATGCATCATTAATTAAACAATTGACAGATACAGGAAACCACTAGAAATGATGGATAGATACAGGAAACCACTACACATGTGAGGCATGTAAGATAAGGGATCAGTGGGGGCTGAGGACTTAGCAATCATGAGTTTAATAGAGTTATAGCAAAGTGATTAAGAGCAAAGCCCTGGCCCCAGATGGTCCGATTTCAAATCCCAGCTGTTCCGTTGACTAGCTGTGGCATTGGGGTAAGTTACTCAATCTCTCTGAACCTCAGTCTCTTTATCTGTGAAATGTGGATGCTAACAATACCTTCCCCACAGAGTTGTTGATTAAATGAATCAGAGCACCGAAGCACTTAGACCAATGCCTGGAACGTACTGAGTAAAGTTCATTATCGCTATGTTTCTCTCTGGTAAGGGTTACCACGAGGGGAGTGGTGACCAGGAGGTACATTAAGAACTTCCTTGCCTGTCTGGCTGTGGTCAAGGTGAAATTCAGATACCTTAAACAGTCTGCAAAGCTCCAGATGCTCTACCCTCAGCCTACTCTCAAACCTTATCTCATGCCCTTTTCCCCTGTCGTTGTGCCCTAGACACACTGCCCTTCTCTCTCTTCTGCTCCTTGAACATGAGGACGAGCTCTTTTCCACCTCAGAGTTTCACATGCGACTTCCTTCTGCCTAGAGCCTCATTCCTCCTCCGTTCTTCACATGGCTGGCTCCCCCTCATCCTACAAGTCTAGCTTAAATGTCACTTCCTCAGAAAGGCTTTCTGTTGCCATCTGTATCCGTCGGGGTCCTGGCGGGAAACAATGGCACACTCACATAAGGATAATTCAAGGAGGCTTAATAAAAGGAGTATTTATAAAGGCACGGAGCAGGACAAAGGGATATCACAGGGACAGAGCAGAAACAACACTAGGCCAGAAGGATGAAGGAGCAGGACAGTGGCTGCAGCCAGCCCAGGGGGATTCTGCACAGAGAAGCTAGGAGAACCAATACCCCAACCTCATCCTCCTCTCTAATATCCTGCTGGAGATCTCCTTTGGCAGAACCCACTGGAAGCAGAGGACAAGAGAGCCCATTGACGTGGTCCATCCAGGTCAGCCTGCCAGGGCAGAGACCAGGGTAAGAAGGGTGGAGGGAGTGCCTGGAGGAGCAAGAGGAAGACAGCAGGTGAGTTCCCCTTATTACCCTCAAAGTTGGAACCTTAATCTTTTTCATATCACAGAACAATTTATTTTTAAGATTCATCTCTAGAACCATGTTGGCTTTGCTTATCACTGATGTATCCATTGGGATACATCCTTGCAGACATAGTGTATAATTGGTAAATGCTTGAGACAAATTAATGAGTGAATGAAATTGTTGCTACCCACGAAGTGATACTAAAAGGTCCAAACTGTATTGTCCAAAGATGTGGGGCCATCTCCAGCTTGGGCCAGACCAGTAGCCAAGAATTTCAGTGTGCAAGAGACCCAATCGAGTGAACAGAGACGCCCTATAGGTAGAGACTAACCCTGGAGTGGCAGGACCCTCATTCCAGGCCACTTATCCATTTTGAGCAAGACCTGAGTCAAGAGCTGAGAATAAGAGACAGAGTCCAGCCCCCAGCAGGGGGCCTGACAAGAACTAGGCAGAGGGTCCAGCACAGGTGAGAAGTGGGATGCTTGGGAAGAGAAGTGAGGCCGACTCTGTCGTGGCGGTGACAAACCAGCCTCCCTCCGTTCTCCACACCGCAGCCAGTGTGATTTTTCTAAATTATAAATCTGATCATGCCATTCCCCCACTGAAACACTCCCACTCACTTTCTCAAAAAAATTTTATTGCATGCCTATGATGTACAAGCCCAACCTTCTAAAGACAGTATATATAAGTCCCTGCATATCCTGGCCCCTGCTGCCTCTCCAGCCTCATCTCACACTTCCACCTCCAATGTGCATGCGCTCTCGCTCTCTCTCTCCCTCTCTCCCTCTCCCTCTCTCTCTCTCTCTCTCTCTCTCTCTCTCTCTCTCTCTCTCTCTC
>NW_020837953.1:25129410-25329689 GCF_003676395.1 Aethalodelphis obliquidens | reverse complement strand
CTCTCTCTCTCTCTCTCTCTCTCTCTCTCTCTCTCTCTCTCTCTCTCCATCCAGCTTTCCAATACACTATTCCCTCTTTCCCCTCTGTATCTTTTCACATACAGTTTCCTCAACGGAAACACTCTTTACCTGTAATTCCCTTTCACCTGGCTAAATTTTACTCATTCTTTGAGTCTCAGTTTAGACCTTGCTTCCTCTGGGAAGTCATCCCTGATCTTCTAAGGAAGAGTTAAGAGATTCCCCTTCAGGCTTTTAGGTTATCTCAGCACCCTGTACTTTCCTCATCCGAACGCTTGCCTCTCTGTATCATAGCTGCCTGCATAAGTGTCTGTCTCCCACCTAGACAATGATTTTGTGAAGGTGGGACCGAGTCTGTCTTGTCCAGCCTGGTATACCCAACACCAAGCACAGTGCCTGGCACATAATAGGTGTTCAAAATATTGCTGAATGATTGAGTGAATGGATTGATAGGTGGATGGATAGATGGATGGTACATGATTGATGTTAAGGAAAGTTTTGATTCAGCCCTGTTCGGTGGAAACTCAGCAAAACATATTGCATACTGAGACAAAATTAGGCAGAAAGCACTAGTCATCCCAGGCCCACCCATTGGGTCAGACACTCTGAAAAGACTCTGATGGGATTCGCCAGGTGAGGTTTTATCCCTGTGAGTGAGCAGGGTCAGGGAGGGCTACACTGATGTTCCTCAAGAAAGACTTTTTGAAAGAAGTGAATACTGGGATATATGTATATGTATGGCTGATTCACTTTGCTGTGCAGTAGAAGCTAACACAACATTGTAAAACAAATACACTCCAATAAAAATTAATTTAAAAATTAGATAATAAATTAAAATTTAAGAAAAGAAGAAGTGAATAGTGACACTTGAAGAAAATGATGCATGGAGGTAGTAAATACTGTCACCGCCTGCATTATGGAGCACTTATTTCATATCAGGCTCTGTGCTGAGAGCTTTATATATTTTATTTCATGTAAGTGACAGAGGTAGGATGTGAACCCAAGGAGTCTAACTCAAGGTCTACACATTTAATGAATATACTACAAAGTCTCTCAAAGCTTGGGTGGAGAGGAAACAGGAAGATATCCCAAGCAGAGACATCTAACAAAGACAAAGATGGCAATAAACAAGTCTTGGACAGGTTCTGGCAGAGTGTCAGCCCTGGCAGGTGTAGGGAAGCTGAGGGCAAAGACAAGGGAAAGACTGATGCATAAGACTATCAGGCTAAAGACTTTGGCGTTGGGCCCGCAGGCAATAGGATGTTGGATAGAACCACAATTACCTGGGGCTTGAAAAAGAACATTCCATGGGTGATGTGCAGGAGGGGTCAAAATGGAGGGAAAGACAGAGGACCACTTCGGAGACTTCAGGGTGACCCAGGTGACAGGTGACAAGTAACTGAACTTGGAAGGCAGCCTGGGGAAATAAAGGAGCCCTGGCAGAAGGACACAGGGGAGTATGTGGGGTAGTGAGTGGCAGTGGGCAGCCCCATTCAGTCCTGTAATTCTGTTTTTACTCTCAACACAAGCTAGTGACTCGATTCTGCTCCTGCCCCAGACCGAAAAGCTGCTTCTGTTTTCATTTGTCAACTTGAGTGGAACAAAAGTCATCAACGTCGGTTAATCACCTTGCTGCTGCATGGAGGGGTCCTTGGATCTGAAAGTCATTAGCCAGGTCTGGGTTTTGGAGTCACTGACCTCCAGTCTCTCTAGGATATGGACAGGGAACCTTAATTTAATTGACCTGATTAAAACAACAATTTCTGTGATGACTTTCATGGAAATAGGCCACTAGCAGAGAGATCTTGGTGACATTAAAAATTCAAATGCCTGGAGAGCTTCAACAGTCAACAGGTCCAGCACTGTGAGCTTGAATTCCCTGGCAGCTTGGCTGGCTCCCAGGGGTACTAACTCTTCTCCTAGATGTGCCCCCTTGACCAAGTGGGAACAGCCCTCCCAGTAAAAGGATCACTTTGGAATTAGAGGTAAAGGGCAGAGCATGATGGAGACACACGGGAATGTGCAAGAGAAGATCCGAACCTTCCCCATGTTCCCTGAGTGGAGGGAACCGGCATTTACTCAAGTACACAAGCCAGAAACCTAGGGCTCCTCTCCCTCCCTGGCCCATAACACCATATGGATCACCAAGTCCTGCCTATTATAACCCCTCAGCATCTCTCAGAGCACATACTTTCTCCATCTTTCTATCATGTCTCTCTCTTGGTTACTACAAAATAGCTTCTTACCCATATACTCTTATATTTTTTACTGAGCCACAGTGAATGGCTTTTGCATTTCTCCAGGGCACCAAGGCTCTGTCATTGCAACTGGAGGCCACACGTGCACTGGCCATCCCGACAGTGGGGGCAGATGGAGCCCCAGTAAGTGTCAATGTCTTCACACTTAACCCTTGAGTCCCTGTATTCATTTCCAGGAGCTGCTGTAACAAATTACCACAAATTTAGTGGCTTAAAACAATAGAAACTTATTCTGTCATCGTTATGGAGGCCACAAGTTCAAAATCAAGGTGTTGGTAGGGCCACAGACCCTCCAAAGTCTCAAGGGGAGAATCTGTCCTTGCCCCTTCCAGCTTCGGGTAGCTGTAAGCATTCCTTGGCTTGTGGCTGCATCACTCCACTCTCTGCCTCCGTCTTCACGTGGCCTTCTCCTCTTCTCTCCCCATATCTTCTCTTCTTCTGTCTCTTACATGGACACTAGTCACTGGATTATGGCCCACCCAGATCATCTAGGATGAGCTCATCTCAAGATCCTTATTTACATCTGCAAAGATACTTTTTCCATATAAGGTCACATTCACAGGTTCCGTGATTAAAACATGAGCATATCTTTTGAGGCCTGACCAGAGAAGGGCACGATAGGGGTCACTCTTGAGCAAGAGGGTGACTAGAGACTGGATGTCTGTGTCACCTCAAAATTCACATGTGGAAACTTAATCCTCAATGTGGTAGCATTTGGATTTGGGGTCTTTGGAAAGTGAGTAGGTCGTGAAGGCAGAGTCCTCATAAATGTGATTAGTGCCCTTATAAAAGAGACCTCAGAGAGCTCTCTCAGCCCTTCTGCCACGTGAGGACACATCGAAAAGACCGCCATCCATGAACCATACACCAAATCTGTTGGCACTTTAATCTTGGACTTCCCAGCCTCCAGAACTGCGAGAAATACATTTCTGTTGTTTATAAGCCATGCAGTCTATGGTAGTTTCTTTGTTTTGGTTTGGTTTGGTTTGGTTTTTTTGGCTGTGTTGGGTCTTCATTGCTGCGCGGGGGCTACTCTTTGTTGTGATGCACAGGCTTCTCATTGCAGTGGCTTCTCTTGTTGCGGAGCATGGGCTCTAGGCACGCAGGCTTCAGTAGTTGCAACACGCGGGCTCAGTAGTTGTGGCTCGCGGGCTCTAGAGCGCAGGTTCAGTAGTTGTGGCGCATGGGCTTAGTTGCTCTGCGGCATGTGGGATCTTCCCAGACCAGGGCTCGAACCCACGTCCCCTGCATTGGCAGGCAGATTCTTAATCACTGCCACCAGGGAAGCCCTGTGGTAGTTTGTTAAAGCAGCCCAAATGGACTAAGACAAGGACCTTTCTGGAAATATAAGTCACAGGTGAGGTGTGACAGTATGACCCAGGGAAGCGCCAGGAAGGGCAAAGGTGTCAGCCCAATTGTTCTTTAAAATGCAGCCCAGTTTTGTACTGAAACGCTGACCCCCAAGGAACCCTGGAAATGACCAGAGGTCGGTCAGAGCCTGAAGCTTGAGCCTGTCCCTGCTTCCTGTGGATTTGGGATCCCTTGACACCACCTGCCCATCATCAGCCCTCGTCCTAAAAGCTCTGAGACCCCACGTCCTTAAGCCTATCTCATGAGCATAAGGAAAGGAGCTGATAGAGGGGGAAAACCATAAACTTGAGAGTCAGCAGACTGGATTTGAATCCCAGCTCAGCCACTGCCTAGTTGCTTCCGTTGCCTTTGCCATAAAAGAGGGTAATGACAGCCCCCTCTCAGGGCCGTTTAGAGAATATGAAGTAGGAACACTGTACGCGGCACAAAATGGAGGTTCTAAAAACAGTCTCCCCACCACTTTCAAAGTCACCCATTCCTTCTGTCCCTATCCAGGAAAGATGGTCTTACACCTCCCCATCCTGCAAGTATCCAGTCTGATGGGGAGGCTTAAGAAGACAGATAATCGATGAGAAGGGGGAAGCTATAATAGACTCCACTGAAGCAGCACCAAACAAGCTTGAGCAAAAACTCCTCCTCCTTTGTTCTTTACAACCAGCAATGCTGCAGCCCCTGCCATCCTGCATTAAGCAACGTTTCAACTCTCTGTCTTTCTTTATCTAATAAACGGGGCCACTGGGTGAAAGCCTGCACTCCCTTGGTACCTTACTCTGCTTTCCTCTTCCCCCCTGGTTCTTATATATGATTTCATTCACTTAATTTACTACTGCTGGACCAATAAGGGACTGTCCAGGTCATACCCTTGGTATGGAAAAAGTCTAACAAAGCTCATATCCTTCAGGTGTGACAGGTGCAAAAAATCCCAAGATCTCATGAGATGTTTGTAAGCAAAGAGACAGAAGGGGACCAGTGAAAACCAACATCACCAAATTGCGCATGAAAGTCCCCTGATGTTCCACCACCACGACCCCATCACCCCTACCCACTGCTGTGTATTGGGAAATATCACAGTATCAGAAGATGACTGACATTAGGGAGAGTGTGCAATTCTTGGCAATGACTATAAAATATTGACTGTGGGAAGGATTTCCTGCATCTTATGTCAGTCTAAAGGGGGATCATCCCTCTTTAGACTCAAGGCTTCACGTTGCCTGCCTCCATGCAACTGGCTCTTGGACCCCACCTGGATAACAGTATTTCCCAAGTGACAGCAGGCCAGAGAGTCTTTGTCATCATTTAGCTACCCTAGTGCCCCAGGGTCCACAGTGACTGAAAGGTATCCTTGTCCAGCTGGCTCAATGCACCTTTATTGAAGGGAACTCTAGTCTGGCCCAGTGGGTCTCAACTGGGGGAAATTTTGCTCTCCCCACCCCACCCCAGGAGACATTTGGTAACGTCTGGAGATATTCTTGATCTACATAGTTAGGGAGGTGCTAGTGGCAACCACTGGATAGAGCACCCTACAATACACAGCACAGCCCCCCACCACAAAGAAGTATCCAACCCCAAATGTCCATAGCCTGAGAGGTTGAGAAATTAGTCTAGACCCTTCACCCAGAACAATGCAGAAATGCTTCTCTGAGTCGGATCCAACTTGCTCCGTCAGCACTGGTCATGCTCCAGCAATGCAGGCTTGTTGGGTGAGCTGGTTTTCCCTCCCAGCGCTGGGCCCACCCCGCTCTACTGCCTGCAGCCCCAACCCCTCGGGGACAGCACTCACATGGCTAAGATGAAAGACTGGTGCCGCAGGCCCCCATGCCAACTCACCACTTGATTGCTTTTAATTTAATTGTTTGATTACAGCACATGGGAGTCGCATTGGAGAGATAAGACAGGCCCTTCATATTCTGTCTTCATTAAGAAGTTTGGATCCAGAAGCTTTTTCAAAGAGCTATGTGTCTCCTTTACTTTTGTGCCATTTTTAATTGAGGAGGGCACAGGGAGATGTGCAGAGACTTCGTAAGTGAAAGATGAAATGTCTGAGGCCCGTTTTAGAGGAGAAGCAGCCAGGATTGGGATCCACTTGAGAAAGCCAGGACAGGGCCAGCCTGCTGTGGCTGAAAGAGGTGTGGGAAGAGAAGCATCTCTCTTAGTCCATTACCAACAGTGCGTTAGCCCGGATCTATGGAATGACATGGCCGGGTTACTTCGCAAGGCGAGAAGAACTCTCGGGGAGGAGCTGGGAGATTGTGCAGTGGTGATAAAAGAAAGGAGATGGGGAGGATGAATCACCACAAATTATCTGTACCCATCTCTAGCTAGAGGACCATTCCAGTCACAGGGAAACCTTGCCCAACTTCTCCATGCAGATTTAATCACTCCTACCTCGGTACTCCTACAACACATACTTTATCTCTTGAGCAAAGCATCATGTTGTATTAGTTACCTAGCGCTGCATAACAAATTACCCCACAACTTAGTGGCTTAAGACAGCAAACAACACTCATTATCTCACAGTGTCTATGCATCAGGAACCTGGGTGTGGCTTAGCTCGGAGCATCTGGCTAAGTGCCTCGGGATGCTGCAGCCAAGAAGGGTAGGATGCACCTCCAAGTCCACACACATGGCTGTTGGTAGACCTCAGAAGATCCATTTCCAAGCTCATTCCTGTGGCTGTTGACAGGCCTCAGGTCCTCACTAGCTATTGGCCAGAGATATCAGTTCCTTCCCCATGAGCCTATCCATAGAGCAGGCCTCCCTCAGAGCAAGAGGTGGAGAGAGGGAGGAGGGCAGCCCAAGACGAAAGCCAGAGCCTTTCTGTAACCTGGTCACAGAAGTAACATCCCATCCCTTTTCCTGTATTTGTTAAAAGTGAGTCACTAGGTCCAGCCCGCACACAGGAGAAGAGAGTACACAAGGGTATGAACACAGGAGTCAGGGACCACGGAGGGCCACTGGAGAGGCTACCTACTGTACATGCTGCATTGTAATAATCTGCCTCTTCTTCTGGAACAGTTGCTCCTTGAGGTCGGCACCACTGTTGACCTACCTCCGAATCGCCAACAACCAGCCCAGTGTCTGGGACATGCTGGGCATTCCAGGGGTGTTTGGTAGAGTGAACAAATGCATAAACACATGCATTCATAATTAATAAATGAATGAATGCACAAATCAACAAAATAATCATTTCTTAAACCTTACTTATACTCAGCAAACCAGTCCTCAGCAAAGAAAACTTGCTTGCCTCCAAAACGACCGTAGCAGGAGTAGATATATCCAGGTCATCTAAAAATTCAATTAGATTATTTAAACATAAATTTGAAATAACAGAGTGTAATCATATTTTATTCCATTGAACATGGGGCCATTACTATTCTCTCCTATTATGGTTTAATCTGCATCCACTCAAATATTTTCTCTTTGGGGACTAATGACTGATAGTAAATCAATAATGCTGGAAAAAAACCAAAGTTTTTCATTATTTTAAGCTGCCATCTGGGTGACACTAAACAGTATAGCAATGATCAGTATTCAAGCAGTTCTGTCTAGACCTAGTTAGTCTTCATGCAAGATCGATCAGCAGAGGAGCTGGAAACAAGGGAGCAGGGGTTTGAGTGGGACCAGGAGAGGCTGATATGCCTGAAGACCCAGAATATCAGCTAGAATGTGGCCAGGGCCAGAAGTTGAGCCCAGCTGAAGCTGACTGAAATAAGTCAACCCATGCCAGGGGTGCCCCAGCATCCAGAGAAGGGCTAACAAATAATCAACAGATGAACAGTTTTCCAAGCAAGTTCAGCTGCAAAAGGATTTAGGCAAAAATAAGTGCTTCAAAGGTGAGTGGAACAGGCCAATGCAAAGAACCTGGCAGGGAGTAAGGAAGATTGAGGTCCCAGAGACCAGGGCTCAGAGACAGAATCCCATACCTACAAAGTTGGTCTGAACCAGGTAAGACCTCAGTGTTAGTAGGACTGGGGTACAAGGTAAGAACATAAGGTGAGGAGGGAGGAGCAAATTAAGCCCTAGATACCAGGGGTACAAAGGAGGGCTTTGGTTTGAGGATTAAGCAGAAGGCTTCTCTCCAAGATTGGACTGAGTCCTTGAGATACTGAACCCTAAATTAGAGTTCCTTCGAGTCCCCTTCCTCAGAACTGAATTGGGCCCAGGGCCTGGAGGTGGTGGGAAGGAAGATACTGGGATCTAGGGAGAGATCAAAGAACCTGTACCTTCCCATCCACCTGGTTCCCCACCTCCTGGAGGAGGGGTGTCGCTCAGCAGAGTTCAAATTCAGGGCCGCCATAGTCCCACTGAATGGGGCTTTAAAGGGGTTGTGCAAACATGGGTGTGGTCATTTCATGGATGTTCTCTCTTCTCCTATGAGAGTAGGTAAGAGGGGTACAAAGGAAACGTCCCAGGGGAAAAAGCCTTGGGTGATCTAGGCGAGCTCAGCTCTAAGCACCAAGGTAAATCCTCTCTCAATCCTTCTTCTGGTTCCACTCCCTGACTCTGAAGCTTTGGACTAATCTGTCCCCCCACTGAAATCATAGGAGCTGAGATGGGGGTCCAAGCTTTGGGCAGAAGAAAATGAAGCAGACAAAACGTTTAGGTCATTGCTGCCCACATAGCTAAGGCCGAGGTGGCCCCTCACTGCCAAGGCTGCTGACTCATGCATCACACTGGGTTTACAGCCAAGGCCCCTGGTAAGAAAGCCCTCCTGTGCACAGAACACCCTCAGGCTTTCCTGAGTTCCTAGCCTACGACCATCACACTATCGTATCTCAGTCACAATGCAGTATCACTTCTGGGAGTCAGTGAGGCCAAAACTCCTGCCCAGGCATCAAGCTGGGCGCCCAGGAGGGCCCTCGGCTTGCAGAGCCCAGCCGGTTATTACAGTTCGGGCTGGAGAGACCTGCATGGGTAGTTTATGGAGACCAATGACATAGAACCTGGAATGACCATAATTTGGTGCAGATAAAGGGTAAGCCTTTCAAAAGATGTGAGAAACCACATATTGAATCCATCCTGAGGGAACTATTCCCAAGGAGTTAATTAGGATAAATCATTCAGAGTGAGTTATTTATTTATTTATTTAACAACCCTTTATTGATGTCTGCCTGTGATGTGGCAGGCACTGTGGGGAATACAAACATGCCCAAGGTATGGTCTCTGGCCTCAGAGGAGCATGTAAGCTGGCAGGGGAGACAGATGCCTACACAGTTAACACAGGGAGGAAGGAAGCAGGGGAAGGGGGTGAGCATGTAACTAATCAGCCTTCCCGTTACAATGAGAACACTTGGGCTCAGATGCCAGGGACCAAGCTAGAATTCCAACTCAGTGGCAGAGTTGATAAGATGAAGCCCTCCCAGGTCTGGGGGTAGGAGACATCCTGAATTATGAAGAGCTCAAAGGCAAAGTGCACGTGGTTCTAGTGTGACTCTGATCCTTCCTGGTAGATTTCTAAGTCACGTGGTCTGGTTTTGCATAGTGTAGCTAGGTCTTACTCTAGACAAGAGGTGTTATGGGTAAATTGAATGATTGAGCTACTGTAAATACTGGGTGTGGGATAGGCATGAAGGAATAGGGAACGAAACAGAGAATATTCACTCATTAATTCAAAAATTATTTCTTGTCTTGCAATATTTAAAAGAGTTCTGAAGACGGATGGTGGTGACAGTCACACAACAATATGAATGTACCTAATACTACTGAACTGTACACTTAAAAATGGTTAAGATGGTAAATTTTATGTTATGTGTATTTTCCCATGATAAGAAAAATCGAAAAAAAGAGTATTGAGTTAATTAATATGTGCACTGTGTTACATGCTGGCCCAGATAAAAACATGAATGGTACAAAACCCTTGCCGTTAGGAAGCTCACAATCTGAGGGAGAAAGGCAAGAAAAAAGTAAATCTCAGCTCAGACATCACCTCTCCCAAGAAGACTTCCCTGATCCTCCCACACTGGGTTAGGCCTGCTCCAATTGTCCCTCAATAGTCTGTGCTGGCTTGTTTCATAATTATCTTCATTTATTCAGCAAACATTTATTAAGCTAGGCATTAGGGATATAAAAGCAAATGAGGGGCTTCCCTGGTGGCGCAGAGGTTGAGAGTCCCCCTGCCGATGCAGGAGACACGGGTTCGTGCCCCTGCCCGGGAAGATCCCACATGCCGCGGAGCGGCTGGGCCCGTGAACCATGGCCGCTGAGCCTGCGCATCCGGAGCCTGTGCTCCGCAATGGGAGAGGCCACAACAGTGAGAGGCCCACGTACCGCAAAAAAAAAAAATGCAAATGAGGCTTTCAACGTAAAGGAAGAAACAAACATGCAGATGGCTAAGTATTAAAAAAAAAAAATTACTGCACTTCTCTAAACCGTAGACTGAGCTTCCACAGGCTGTTTTCAGTAAATGTTTGCTGGATGGATGGATGGATGGATGGATGAATATCTGTGGTATGGAGAAGTGAGTTACAAACTACGTGCCTGTGAAGATAAACAAGGATCATTTAAACTGGGTTTCGAAAGATGAACAGGAGTCTGCATGGAGAAAGAGAAGAAAGGCACCCCGCCCAAGGACATGTGTGTGGGAAGAAGTCTGCAAGTCTGGGAAGCGGTGGAGAACTTGGTGCTAAGAGTTCTGGGAGAGAAGCAGAGGGAGCCTGATCAGGAAGGCCCATGTAGGCCATTCCAAGGAGCATGCAGTGTGTTGTGATGATAATCAGAGGCTATGAGAGGTTTTTAAGCAGAAGGATGTTGCCTCGCTTTTTATTTCAGCTTGCTCACTCTGCTGTGGGTTGGAGAAAGTGAGACTGAGTCTACATAGGCTGGTACAAGGGCCCCGATAAGAGATTATCTTTACTTGTGTGGTGGAAATAGAGAAATGTGGCCAAAACTAAGAAATGTTTATGAAATATTATAGATGGATTTGGCAACAAATTGGACTGGAAGGCTTATTCATTTATTCAGCAAATATTTATGGAACACCCACTCTGTAGTAGGCACCATTCTAGACACTGGGAATTTAGCAATGAACAAGGGAGCCAAAGTCTTATCCCCGTAAAACTTATGGTGGGGTGAAAAAAGAATAATAAAATAAAGAAGCAAACAAAAACAAACATGATTAAAGATGTGTGAGCTTAGGGACTTCCCTGGCAGTCCAGTGCTTAAGACTTCATCTTCTAATGCAGGGGTTGCAGGTTCGATCCCTGGTTGGGGAGCTAAGATCTCACATGCCTCACAGCCATGCCAAAACATCAAAACATAAAACAGAAGGAATATTGTAAAAAATTCAATAAAGACTTTAAAAAAAAAAAGATGTGTGAGCTTGAACAAGTGAATTTTTCTGTGCCTCCGTTTCCTCATCTGCAAAATGAAGGTGTTAATAGTATCTACCTCACAGGATGGTTGTGAGGATGCAATGAGTTGATATACATAAAGGACTTCAAACTGGCCTGGCCCATAGTAGGCACTATGTAAGTATTAGCCATTATAATTAAGAAAAATAACACAGGACCCATGCATTACAGAGAGGCTTTCATGGTGGAGGTAGGGAAAGATGATTTTGGTTAACAGGTTAAGAAATGGATTTCTGGGCCGCTATTCTTGAGCTGAAACCTAAGAAAGGGATGAAGGAACCAAAATGGCTAAGTTCTATAGATCAGCTTTCCAGAGGGACAGGTCCTGAGGCTAGAATGAGCTAGGAGCATCCAGGAAGTAGAGAAGAGGCCAGTGTGACCAGAGCACAGTGAACCAAGGCTAGGGGTGATGGATAAAACTAAAGAGGTCAGCAGGGACCAGATCATGAGGGCCTGCAGGGCCATGTGTTTTTATTTCAGTAGCAGTCGGAAGGAAGCCATTAGAGTGTTTTACATAGGAGAGCGATATTCTCTGATTCCTACTTTTAAAACATCATTCTGGCTGCCTGTAAAATGTTCCAAAATATGGCTCCAATTTCCTCCAATCCCTGTATACACATCCCTTTGCTGTGTGATTTGCCACGCCCCCAGCAAGAGGAGAAGCCTGTTTCCCCATCTCCCTTGAACCTGAGCTGGCTTATGACTTACTTTGATCAATGCAGTGAAATGTTTGTGAGTTCCAAAGCTAAACCTCAAAAGAAACTGTACGGTTTCCTTCCACCCTTACCACTTGCCACCCTGTGTACTAATCGTATTTATTACTTTCTATATTTTATGAGGTCTAGTCATCTGTAGAGGGCCTTGCTGGCCGGGGAGTGACTGCCCTCCCAGGGCTGGCTAATTCCTAGACAGTAAACAACTTGTCAGTGAGCCCAACTTTCATTTATAAACCAACCAGTCCCAAGTCCATAACCCCAACCGCCTCCTTTATCTAATTCTCATACCAGGCCAATATTTCCCTTGTCCTAAATCAACCAGGACCTCCTACCAGACAAGTAAAGACAGCTCCTATGCCTCAAAGCCTGCTAGAATTATTCAAACCAGCCAATCCTAAACTGTTTGCCCAGGCCGGCCTTGCTTCCCACAGAAATTCCATAAAGGCTGGGGCTGATGCCTTCCCTGCATTCCTTTCTGCCTCCTGAATGACACTGGTGCTTCTCCCTGTGGCCCTACATGGAGTGCTGTGCCTCTCACTTCTAATGAAACTGTAACTTTAAATTATTCTTTCAGGGCTTCCCTGGTGGCGCAGAGGTTGAGAGTCCGCCTGACGATGCAGGGGACACGGGTTCGTGCCCAGGTCCAGGAGGATCCCACATGCTGTGGAGCGGCTGGGCCCGTGAGCCATGGCCGCTGAGCCTGCGCGTTCGGAGACTGTGCTCCACAACAGGAGAGGCCACAACAGTGAGAGGCCCGTGTACCGCAAAAAAAAAAAAAATTATTCTTTCAATGGCACTGACTTCTCCATGTCATCACCCAGTCATCTTTATAAATTAAGACTCAGGCACAAATCACCCTACCATGTGAAGAAACTCAGGCTAGCCTACTGGAGGATGAGACCACATAGAGTAGAGAAAAGATGCCCCAGCTGACTGTCCCTACTCCAACCAACCCCAGCTGATCTGTCAGCTGACTGCAGTGGAATGAGTGGCCCTGGGTCAGACCAGCAAAAAAACCACCCAGCTGAGCCTGGCCCAAACTGCTGACCCACAGAATTGTGAGCAAATAAAATGATTATTGTTTTATGCCACTAAAGTTAGGGATGACTTGTTACACAGCAGTTGATAACTGATACGGTGCTCTATGGGGCCAGGGCTCTATAGGAATCAGAGTAGAGGCCAATGTTAGGAGACATCGGTCCAGGCAAGAACAGACATGACTTGGCCTGGAATGGTAGCAGTGGAGATGGAGGGGAGTGGCCGGAATAAAGATATGGTTTGGAGGTAACACTTGCTGGTTAGATGTGAGTAGGAGAGGAGGAGCAGACTCAAGAAAGATGCCACGATTTCAGCTTGAGTAATTGGGCAAACAATGGGGGTATTTACTGAGATGTGAAGAAACTGGGGTGGGGGGGTGTTTAGGCATGGAGGGAGATCAGCAGTTCACTTTGGGATGGATTCAATTCGAAATATCTATTAGATAACCAAGCGGAAATGTGGAATTCCAAGTTGGACATTCACACTGGAGCTCAAGGGAGAGATTTAGGCTGGAGATAAGAATGTGTGAGTCATTCAGCTTCGAGAAAGTATCTAAAGCCATGGTGTTGCAGCCAAGTCTGATGAGATCACCTAAAGAGAGCATAGAAAGAGGAGAAAAAGAGGGCACAGACACCCTAGGGCTTCAATGTGGAGTTGAGGAGGGGAGACCAAGGCAGACTGAGAAGGGGTAGATCGCGAGGTAGGAGAAGAACCAGGCCAGCATTTCAGGGAGAAACAGGTGATAGTGGTTATGCTGCCGAGAGCTTGGGTAAGAGGAGAAAGAGAAAGAGTCATTTGATGGGGCAACGTGTGGGTGTTGGCTGCGATGAGAGCAATTTCAGTGACCTAGGGAGGACAGAAGCCAAGTTCACGTATGTGGAGGAGAGAACGGGGGATGTGGGCGTGAAGACAATGAATCCAAACAACTCCTCTGAGAAACTTTGCTGTAAAGGATGGTAGGAAAATGGGCAACACAGGGATGGGATGTGGGATCAGGGGAAGGAACTTTTGTTTTATTTTTTATGATTGTGAAGTGCATCCGACATTCAAAAGAATAACTATAGGATCTATGTGCTGTTTGAAGGGAGTTTTTCTTTTTTTTTTTTTTAAGATAAGAGGTACTACAGCATTTTGTATGCTAATGGGAATGATCCAGTTGAGAGGGGAGAAACCGATGATGCAGGAAAGAGAGAGGATATTTACAGGAACAAAGTCCTTGAGAAGGTTAGAAAGAACAGGATCCAGGACCGCGTGGAGGTGTCAGCCTCTGTTAAGGGTAGGGACACGTCTTCCATTGCAATAGGAGGAGGTATGTCAAGGTAGTGATGGGAAGGTACAGGAGTTCTTGTCTGATGGTTTCTCTGTCTCAGTGAAGTATAAGGCAAGGTCGTGAGCTGACAGTGAGGAAGTGGGGGAGGGTTGGGGGTTTGAGCA
The DNA here is from genome assembly GCF_003676395.1 of Aethalodelphis obliquidens. Classification (NCBI taxonomy): domain Eukaryota; kingdom Metazoa; phylum Chordata; class Mammalia; order Artiodactyla; family Delphinidae; genus Aethalodelphis; species Aethalodelphis obliquidens. The sequence continues at coordinate 25,315,505 of NW_020837953.1, read as the reverse complement.
GAGAGAGGCTGCTGTCTCCGAGTGGGAAAGGGAACACAGGGAGGCAGTGTTGTGGCATTGCTGGGCAGTGTCAAGTGCCCATCTGAGGTCTGTGGTCATGAATTCAGAGCGAGACCGCTCAGCAGGGTTATAGGGTTTCTATAGCAATGCTCAGAGGTGCGAGCTCATGGAGGACCAATGAGTGGAGTTAGCCAGGATGGGGCTCTTGCCAGGATGGAGGTTTTGCTAGGAAGGCAGTCAAGGACATTTATAAGGAAATGATTATAATACATCCTGAGCAGTAAGGAGGGGGCAAGCGAGATGGAGGGTGACTCCTCGGTTTCTGCAGGACACCTCCAGGTAGGTGCCATTTGCCAAGATGCCATCCCCATCCAGGAGGAAGCCCAGGTTTGGGGAAGGGAAGACACTGAGTGATGACACTGATAGTTGTGTCTGTGGGAATGCAGGCAGGCAGGATGCCACCTCCCCTTCCTTCGCCCTGTCACCTGCCCTGGGCCCCTACCTGGGAGGGTGGAATCCAACCTCAGTGGCCCCGATGCCCACTGCCCTGCACAGCCAGCTGCAGCTTCCCTCCTTCTTTGGGAACCTGCCAAGGCCTCTTTGCTGGTTTTTTTAGTTTAATACATTTTAATCAGAAAATTAATCAGGAAACACCAGTTCAGCAGATAATTGAACAATGAGGAGACACGATAATTGCTGTTTAGTCTAATTAACTTTGTTAAGTCTTTATTGGTAACAGACACTTCCTGAGTGAAACTTATTAAATGTCCTCCCCTGGAAAATTCAATTCCTTTTCAAAGGAAAAGTCATAGGTTCTGCCTTTGTCTGCTTTATTTCAAGGAAAAGGACATCAGCCTCCCCGCAGTCCAGAACATCTCTCCTCTGCCCTGGGGGCAGAGGAGACCTGTCAGTCTCTCCTTGGGCTCTGGCCAGCTTCCTTCTCCTGAAATCCCAAGCAATCTAGCTCCGAGGGGCAGGGCTTGCTGCCCCCGCCTTTCACTGACCCTTTACCTACTTTTTCTTTCTTTAATCTCCTTCCCATGATGACTCCGCTTCTCCTGTATCCACTGCCTTGATGTTTCATTTTGCTGCTCTCTCTTTGAACCCCCTCACCTTCCCCGTTCTCCCCCTGCCGTGCATTAAAGGGGCTTTTGGGGTGAGCTCTGGGTTTCAGGGCCTCCTCCATCCTTCAGCTACTCTTTGCCTAGCTCATCCTCAGATTCCCCACTGCAGGGGCCATAGCCCTAGTCCAGGGCTGTGTGTGGATGCAGGGAGAGGACAGGTTTCCACCCTTTCCTCCCTTCCCACCCCCTACACATCACAAAACTCTTACCCACACCCTTCTCTGCCTTTATTTTTTGATTTATGCAACTTGTAACTAGGTGTTTGTGGAATAAAGGAGAATGGGGAAAAAAAAGAGAGAGAGAGAACCACTGCCCTAGGTCACCAGGCTCTCTCCAAACCACATGACCTGCAGCCCATTAGTCCTGTTCTCCTTTTATGCTTTGGGGATCTTCTTGAATAGAGTCACCCAGAGTCATGGAGAGAGCACCGAGGCCCCACCCAGGGGCAGGAACCACCCATGCAAATCACCTGTAGGTAGCAGCGGGCAGACATTCTACACCAGCAGGCACCTGGCTCCAAGTTTGAAAGCAGGTTGTTGATCTGAATTTTCCAAACAAAGTGCTGCTTGGGGCTTCCCTGGTGGTGCAGTGGTTGAGAGTCCGCCTGCCGATGCAGGGGATACGGGTTCGTGCCCCAGTCCGGGAAGATCCCACATGCCGTGGAGCGGCTGGGCCCACGAGCCATGGCCGCTGAGCCTGCGCGTCCGGAGCCTGTGCTCCGCAACGGGAGGGGCCGCAGCAGTGAGAGGCCCGCGTACCGCAAAAAAAAAAAAAAAAAAAAAGTGCTGCTTGATCCATGCAGTCCCTCTGCAAAGAACATGGTGCCTTCAGGGCTCCAAAAGTGTGCGAAGGCTTGGTTCATGCACTAAATGTTTTTCTCCTTAGAGTTTCTTCTCACCCTTTCCTCTGTGATTATTTCTCATGTAGGTCCTCTCAGACAGAACTTGCTTCTAATCTACTGCCTTGCTACACAGAGCTAGTTCCTACCCAGATCCCATTTCCCCCACAGAGAATGATCCGGTACCAGGAACAGCAAACACAGTCAGGGAGTTTAGCTCATGGAAGCCCTGGTGATTTGACTGAATGATGGGAACTAGAAAATAGGTGTTACCTGCCAAGCTCAAAAAAGTGGACATTCAGAAGATGCTTCAGTAAGAAAGAGAAAGCTACCCTCTCCCGTTGCAAGTTTGCACAGCCACCTTCATTTTCAACACCCTCTCACCAACATGACACTCACCCTGGGCCTGTGCTCCAGGGATGCTTGTCCTGAGAGGTCCCCTCCTCCCTCCACCTTGCGAGCCCTTGGCACCTGACCTTGAGCGCCTGTTCACACGTGCTGAAGGGCTTGGCTGCTCCAGACACTCTGTTGCAGGTGGTTTTATTTATCACAAGTGCTCTCTGTCAGGTCTAACATCAATAGGCCAAACGGATTTTAAATGTATTTAGATCCAGCCTGTCAACCAGGGGAAAGGTGACAGTGAAATATTCCAAGGCAAAAGGAAGTACAGATCATCACCAGGTGGTTTGGGTTAGCAGGCAAAGAAATGAAGGGTGACAGACTGCTGTTCCTGCCTAATCTGGGAGAACACGCCCCTCACTGCTGGAAATGAACCCCTCAGCCTGTCCTCCAGCTCCTTCCGAGAGTCTCCCCAGGTACAGCCCAGGGTGTTCCAGAACAAGCTGTCGCCTCCAGTGAGGTCAAGAGGCTGCTGAGCCCAGCTGACCTTGCCTGATGCCACAGGATGGCCGCCTCTGATGCCCTTGCTCGGGAATTGACTGCTCTTCTGAACCTGGGTCATCTCCTCCCCCAATTTGCTAATGCCGATTACCTATGTTACTGCTGCGAACAAGCTAGAACTTTAGCAGGACTTTCTGAAGATTTGGGACTAAAGAAAAGGAAGTACAGCCCACTGTACTTCCTTTATATAAAATAAAATTATAAATTATAAATTATTTATTAATAAATACATTATTTATTATAATAAATAAATAAAAACTAGAGAGACACCACAGGCCTATCTATGCACAATTTAGAGCTACTTCTAGTAGTGGCCACCCTTGGAACATCCAGGCCCAAACCTGACCTCAAAACGTCTTGTGGGACTGGCTCCCTGCTTGAATGCTGGCCAGCCCTTCCTCTCCAAGCACAGATCTGCATCCCAAGTCCTCAAACCCTATCCCAAAATGGTAGACAATGGGGACCCCTACCCACCCACAGGGGTGAGGTCTGGCACCAGGTCCCCAACAAGACAACCCTGCGGGAATCCCACGGCACATTTCCCAAAATCTGGGTCTCTGGGAGAACCAGGTTGGGCTGGCTGAGGCCAGTCCAGACCTTTCCCCACTCCTTCCCTGGCAGTGCCCAGAAGTTCAGGCTACACAGCCCTTCTATGCTCTCCACTTTCCCAGTTCCACCTTCGCTTCCAACAAGGGCGCTAAGAAAAACTTCACCATCTTGGTACAAATGCAAAAATTTACAGGCACGGGGCAGTCTGGATTCAGAATTAGAAAGGAAACATTTCTCTAAAGGGAACATAATTTGCAGAGGAATGGTTCTGCTAAAATACCCTTCTGATTTACATTACTAAGCAGTACACCTAACATCACATTTAGGCCTTCTCCAAGAAGCAGGGAGAGCACTTGCTTCTCATTTACATAACCACAAGGGCCCACTCAAGAGGTTTTGCCAAGAACAAAGCGACAGTCTCCACCCTAAAAGACAGACACTGTGCATTATTTTTAAAATAAGTTTTTCTGCTTCAGAAATTGTAAGGTCCGATCTACCAGGAGCCCTGTTATATAAGGAGTGGAAGGAGGGTGATAAATTTGAAGGCAGGGATGATGTCATATTTATCTCTAGACATGAGAATACTCAGCTCAAGAGTTTCTGCACACATAGTAGGTTCTCAATGAATAGTAGTCAAAGGAGATGGCACAGACAGGGGCAGGTGTGAGATTCCAGGTCTAGGGCAGCCTGGAGATAAAAACTAGAGAGACACCACAGGCCTATCTATGCAAGCCAGAAGGAGCCAGAGAAGATCTTCTCAGGCCAGAAGATGCTATGGGTTTAGAGAAGCTGAGGTCCTCCAGCAAGGCTGTGTGCTCGGGCCTTGGGCCCTGATTGCACCCCTAGCTGAGAGCACAGGGCTCTGAGTCCATGGAGTCTGGCTACAGTTTTGTATAATAATAATACTAATACTCACGTAATAATAATACTCATAGCTAATGCAGCATGGTGTGTATCAGATCATTAAATAATCATAACAGCTCCATTGTCATAGGAGGAAGGTACCATGAGGAAGGTATCGTTACCGCTTCCAATTAATAATTGCAAAGTGAGGCACAAGGGGTTAAGATAGGCGCCTTTTTCCATAACAAGCCAGATAGTATTTTTAGCTTTGCAGGCCATATGGTCTCTGTTGCAAGTATGCAACTCTGCATTTGTAAAGCAAAAGCAGTCGTAGACAATATGTAAATGAAAGGGTGTGGCTGTGTCCCAATAAAACTTTACTTACAAAATCCGGCCGTGGGCCACAGATGGCCCACAGACTGTAGTTTGCCAACCCTTGAGCTGGGAGGTAACTGGCTTTAGGGTCCACGTTCTTAACCCTTATCCACATCCTCTTTTAGAGGCTGAAGTGAGCAAGTCCCAGAGTGAAGATCGTCAAAGATGCGGGAGGCGGGCTTCACTTAGCAGCCAGGACCCGGCAGCCTGGACCTGTGGTCCACACACCTGATGATCTCAACCTTTCACGCCATTTATCACCGACACTTTCTGTGTTGAGGATGGCGAATGACTCCTCAAGTAAGGAAGGAGAGGAGATAGAAGTTAGGGTGGGAATGAATAGGGTAGGAAGCATTGGGGAACAGGCAGGATACTGGGGCTAAAACAGAGCATGAGATGGGGGGTAGAGGTTAGGGACTGTGGTGGTGACAGCGATGATGATTTACAGCATGCTTAGTCTCTACTATCTAACCCCATACTTGAGTGTCTTGATTGCAATATCTCAAATCCTATCCCCAAATGGTAGACAATGGGGACCCCTACCTACCCACAGGGGTGAGGGTGGTGTTTAACTCTCAGTTAGAAGTTAAATTTTGTGCGTCCCCTAAAATTCATAAATTGAAGCCCTAACCCCAAATACTTCAGAACATGACCTTATCTGGAGATAGGGTCTTTACAGAAGTAATCATGTTGAAATGAAGTCTTTAGGGTGGGTCCTAATCCTGATGTCCTGACTGATGTCCTTATAAAAAGGGGTAATTTGGAGACAGATACACATAACAGGACCTAATCCTGGTCCTAATCCAGGTCCTAATCCTGATGTCCTGACTGATGTCCTTATAAAAAAGGGTAATTCGGAGACAGAGACACATAACAGGACAACGCCACATGAACGAGAAGGTGGCCATCTACAAGAGGCCTGGAGAGAGGAAAGGAACAGATTCTCCCTCACAGCCCTCAGAAATAACCAACACTGCTGACACCTTGATTCAGACTTCTAGCCTCCAGAACTACAAGACAATAAAGTTCTGTTGTTTAAGCCATCCCATTTGTGGTACTTTATTATGGCAGCCCCCGCAAATGAATACGATCTCATCAAGTCATTGCTGCCATTCTGGGAGGTCAGCTCTGTTATTATCCCCATTTCACATAAACTGAAATTCATAGGTGTTGAGTAACTTGCCTACAAGAAGTGGAATTTGAACCAAGGTTTGCCAGATTTCAGACAGAGGTTCCAAACAGACATCTCCAAACAGAATATGCCACCCCAGAGAATGCTGCTTTGACATAAGGATTATTTTGAACCGAAGGCAATTGAGAAGAAGCACATATGAGAAAAGCTCTCTGCCCTCCTCCATTTGCCTAAAAGCAGGATGTAAATTTACAAATGTGTCCCTCCTCTGCTCTGGACCAGGAAGAACAAAGGTTACTCCATGGAGACAACTTCAGACCCCTACCAGTGAAGAAGGTGCCAACTTAAATCTGCATAACAAACTTTACTCTTCTTTACTGTGCTTTTCCTCATCACCACCCTAGAACTGGCCTCCCCCATACCTTTCTTTCTTTTGCCTTTAGCTGAAGATGGCATTTAGGCTTGAGTTCTAAGCCACCTCCTGGAGTTACTCGTTTTTCTCTGGGTCTCTCCCATGTAAACATGAGTATACAGGTTAATAAACTTCTGTTTATTTTTCTCTTATTAATCTCTTTTATTCCAGGAGTCTCACCCAAGCATTCAAAAGAGTAGGGGGGATTATTTTCCTCCCCTATACATATTTTAACCACTAATCTACACCACACTGCATACAGTGCTGGAGTACATGAGAGTGTTGAGTGGCTCTTATCATGTCTTCCATATATCTGCTACCTGTACCCTCTCCCTTGAAGGACAAGCCCTGACCTCTCACATCTCTTGAAGGCCCCACACTTGCTCCTCAACTATCGGTGCTCTGTCTTGGGGGAAGGTTCAGCTCTGAACTAAGCAGAGTTGGTTCCAGGAGTAGGGAGCTTGGTGACTGTGCCGTGTGCTATGTTCCCACAGGAGGAAGGTAATTTCCCCTCCAGTGCTGAGGGAACAGTGGGGCTGTCAGCCTGCCCAGGGTAGGATCTGCCTGGTCCACATGGACAGCCCTGCCCCCCCACCCTACCCCCCCCCTCATCCAGCAGACACCGTGGTTGGCCTGTCTCTTCTCATTAGGCGGGAGGGGACAGGAAGAAGCCCAGCCAGCAGCTTGCTGCAGAGTCTTCTGCCTGGAGACCAGGACTCCACTGTGGAGATGCTGTGGCTGCCAGCCCTGGGTCACCTTGTCTGCTCCAGGAGCCTCAGCCTTCCTGGCTAATCATCCCAGGACCAGCACTAACCAGGGGCCTTCCGCGCAGAGACAACCACATGCTTGGCCTTTCACGGACAGGAGGCGTCTGCTGAGGCTGTTTTAAGAAAGCAGAATTTTCGGAGTCCGAGAGGTAATTAGTACTGAGGAAGCACAAGTTGCCAAGGTTAAAAGCTAAGAAATAAACACACACACTCATGTACACTGTCATACACAATTTCAAATGATTCTTAAAAGCTAAATAGAGAGATACGGCCCCTACCTGGAAAACTATTAAAGAAAGATAGGATTTCACACCAAAGAAGACCAGGGCCCTCTCAGGCATCACTGCTTGGCTAGGCACCTTTAGGTTGCAGAGGTCTACCTTCCCCTAAAACCTGTCCTTCCTCAACCTTCCTTGTCTCTGCCAATGGCTCCACCATCTTTCCAGCACATGACTGACATCCTCAGAATTCTCTACCCCACTGTGCACTCAGACCCCACATTCCAGGGATTTGCCCTTGCCAATGTAGTTCATATCACACCCCCCTCTCCAGGCCTGTGGACACTCTGCCCTCACTCCGGCCTCATCCCTAGCATGGACCACTATCACTCCTATCTGGTCACTCCCCCACTCACTCCATCTTCCGTAAAGATTTCGATCATGTCGTCCTCCTGCTTCAAATCCTTTCATGGTCCCCCGCCGCCAAGATGCGACATAGAATGGCGCATTCACCCTTAATCTTCAGCACTGGGTTTGAACTGCAGCTCTCCCTAGTTTCCCTGTGGCCTTGAGGAAGTTACTAAATCTCTCCAAACATGGCTTCCTCATCTGTAAAATGAGGATTATCTTACTTACCTCAAAAGACCATTATGAGAGATTAAAATGATTAGCGCCTCGAAGATGTAAATGACTCAGTAAAGCATAGCTTTTATGATTATCAATCCAGGAAGGAGAAGGGGCTTGTCCAAGGTTACCAGGTGGATTAGTAGCAAGTCCAGATCTTCCAACTCCCATGGCACGCCAGGGCCTCACGTAGAGACTCTCAACAGCTATTGTTGGATGAATGGTCATCAGTCAATCAATCAATCAATCCCAGCCTCCTGTGCTAGAGCCTCCTTAATCCCCTCTAGGGATTAAGTACCATGAGTCTGTTAAAAACCACTCAAGACAAAGGTAAGGAAACCCACCTTCCTTTTTTGGCCTGTGCTAATCTTTCTCAAGACTCAAGGGAGCCTCCTGGTGCTCTTATCTGGCATTGCATGAACAAGCCCAGATTGGTTCAGACCTTCTAAACCCTGTCCTGACTCATCTGGGCATTTCAGACTGAGAAGGCGCTGTCCCTCTGGTTTCCACATGAGGGTGCCTTTCTCTGCACTGCAGCCCAGCAAAGATTGCCTGAGCTCCTGTAGCTGACTCAGGTGGGACTTCAGGTGGCCTGACAGAGCGACCAGAACTGCTATCTGCAATGGGATGATGTCTAGCTGTGGAGGGTGGAGCTCCTGAGCCCTTGAATGCGAACCTTATCAGGGGCCCAGCTCAGAGCACTCCTCTGAGATGTGTAAGAGGTCAAGAGCCCTGAGGGAACCAGACCTCCACCTGCCACTGAGCATTAGCCTGGACCCACCACACCCCTGCTCAAACCCTCAGCCCTTTGCTGCCTGGGCTACAGACCCAAGTGTCTCTCTCCACCCCTTTCTCAACTCAGCCCCACACCAAGTCCCATCCATTCTATCTCCCAAATGTGTCCATTTCCCTCCAACACCACTGACACCAACCTATTCCAAGCCACACTCATCCCTCTCCTGGAATGGTGCCACAGCCTCCTTCGTGGTCTCTCTGCCTCCAGCCTCACCACTTGCTACAGCCAGAACAATCTTGCTATAACACAAATCCTACCTCATCACTCCCCGGCTCGCAAAATTTTCTCACTGCACCTGGGAGAAAGTCCCAAATCCTTAACCGGGTTGACGATGTCTGAACCATCTGCCCTTGCCTTTGGCCCAATCTGACCAGACCCTTGACTTGCCTGCTTTTAGAGTTTCAGATTCCTTCTCTCCTCTGGGCCTTGGCATGTGTTATTCCCTCTGCGTGGAACGCCTTTCCCCCCTCTTCTCCACCTGCTGAGGTTATTCAGTGGGTGTCTGTGGAGTGCCAGGGATGTGTCAGGCACTGTCCTCTTGAGGCTTTGAGTCTCATGGAAGAGTCATAGATTCATCAAATAACCACATGGTGTATAAGTTAAAACTGTGATCAGTGCAATGGAGGAAAATGACACGGAGACCTAACCTTGCAATCTGGGAGGGCTTCCCTGAGGAAGGGATCTTTGAGCTGAGAGGTGAGAGTAGTTCTGGAACTGGCAGGATAGGCACCTGGGGCTGTGAGTGGCCCTGTTCCCCACTAAGTGGGAAAAGCCCACCTGCCGTGAGAGTAAAGCAAGGAAAATACGAGATGAAAAGAGGATCGTGAAGGTCAGTGTGGCTCTAGTTCCTGGCCTGAAGCTCCTGAAGCTTCTGCCTCTAATTTTCTGAGGCGACCCCCATCTTTCTTTCATAGACTAGTAATGAGCAACCCCTGAACAACATAGTAATAAGGCTCCCGGCAGACAGTGGCATGGCCTTTGAGATCATAGAGGCTTGGACTCAAATCTTGGAGTGTCCACTCTTTATTGTGTGTCCCTGGGCCAGTTACTTCCTCTCTGTGAGCTTCAGTCACCCTATCTATAAAATAGGACCACAGACCTCCCTTTGCAGGGTTCTTGTGAGAATGAAGTGAGATGGAAGGCACATCCCTTGCATAATGAGCTGCAAAGGGATGGCCGGGCTTGGGCAGTTTGCCATCTGAGAGGGGGTAAAAGAGTGAGGGGACCCTCATGTTCCGGGCCACAAGCCAGACCCAGAAGCTGTGTGGGCTCAGAGAGGCAAAACTCAAGAGTTCGAAATTTCTCATCACAGAGAAAAGTCAGCAATGCCATTTAAATTGTTGATGTATTCCATTAAAATTGGTTCACTTTCTGGTAGAAAAAAAGTGTAATTGAATCTCTGGACCTCCCAATCTTAAAGAGGTTCCCAGACTCCTTTCCCGCACTCCCAACCCTCCATCTATGAAGGAAACACAGGTTGTATTGAAAATACCTGCTGGCCCTCAAACTGAGAAAGACTGGACTCTGGGCCAGAGAACGGAGAAAGGGAGGGTGGCTGATGAGGACTTGTAAGTGACACCGCTTTCTGATCCTGCCTGAACACAGAACTTAGGGAGGCCAGCAGACGGAGGGTGAAATACCAGCTGTACCATCTCGAGTGTTGGGGACTCCACTGGGGACTGTGGCTCAGGTGGCAACACTGGGCTTCCTGATTCCGCCCTCCACATAAGACAGCCTCACACCTCCAGCCACAGGGAGCAGTAGGACCACAAGCTTCACCTCACAGGGGCAGAAGATCCCTAAAGGAGACAAAGCGGGGGGCTGAACACTCAGCCCCTTTGCCCAAACTCACTAGTCAGAATGATCACTTGTCCTCTCTGAGAGGAGGGAGAGAGGAAATGGGGCAGAAGGAGGCTGGGACTCACCAGGTGTGGAAAATAAGAACAACCGCCAACATCATTCACCCCATTCTATACCCTCCCTCTCTGCACTGGTCTTCCTTTTGGTTCTACAAAAATGCATGCTTCTTCCCACCCCAGTACTTTTGCACATACCTCTGTGTGTGTGTGTGTTTGTGTGTGTGTGTGTGTGTGTGTGTGTGTGTGTACTTAGAACACTCTCCTCTTTTCTCCCTTTGTCTATTGACTCCTTACTTGTCTTTCAGGTCTGAGCTTAAACATCACTTCCCCAGGAAACCCTTCCTGATCTCCCGCACAAGGTCACATCCCCCTGTTATATGTTCGCCTAGCTTCTGTACGTCCTCTTTGTAGCATTTGTCATGAGTTTAGGTACATAATTATTTCTATGATTATCTGACTAATGTCTGCTTTCTGGAGAAGACTAAGTGCATTGAGAGCAGAGGCTGTGTCCATGAGGGTGTCTGCTGTACCTCCAGCAACAGTTCCAGCAACAGCACATGGTGGGTGCTCAAAATAGTGGTTTTACTGTTTATTTATTTGTTTGTTTGTTTGTTTTAATGAAACTTTCCTGTTGTTTTGAGTTTTATTTCTTTTTAACAACTATATTGAGATATAATTGATATACAAAAATTGCACACAGTTAATTTAATGTATACAATGTGATGAGTTTGGGCATATGCATACACTCATGAAAGCACTACCGCGATCAACCTAATAAACGCATCCAACACCTCCAAAAGTTTCCTCATGCCCCTTTGTTCTCTAATTTTTTAGGGTTTTATTTTTGGTTTTGCTTTCACTATCAAAACACTTAACAAAAATTTTAAGTGCAAAATACAGTATTGTTAAGTACAGGCACTATGTTGTACAGCAGACTCTGGAATTGATTCCTCTTGCAGAAATGACACTCCATACCCACTGAGTAGCAACTCCCCACTTTGCCCCCCTCCAGCCCTGACGACCACCATTCTACTCTCTGCTTCTGTGAAATCGACTATTTTAGATACCTCACATAAGTAGAATCGTGTAATATTTGTCCTGTAACTGGCTTATTTCACTTAGGATAATGCCCTTCAGGTTCATCCATATGACATGTTGCAGAATTTCTTTCTTTCTTTAATGGCTGAATAATGTTCCATCGTATGTATAGACCACATTTTCTTCATCCATTCATCCATCGATGGACATTTAGGTTGTTTCCACATCTTGGCTATTGTGACTAATGCTGCAATCAATACGAGAGGGCAGATATCTCTTTGAGATCCTCAATTCAATTCTTTTGGATATATACCCAGAAGGGGGATTGCTGGATCATATGACGGTTCTATTTTTAATTCTTTGAGGAACTCCCATACCATTTTCCATAGCTGCTGCATCATTTTACAGTCTGTGACTGCTCAAAACACTAATGAAGTAAAAATAGTTAACATTAAAGTCATTTTAAGCACTTTACACGCATTAACTTCTTGAAGGTTTATAGTAATTCTAAGGTGGATACTTTTAGTACCTCCATTTTACAAGTGTGGAAGCCAAGGCACAGAGAGGTTAGATAACTTGCTCAAGGTCACACAGCTAACAAGAGGAGCTGGGATTACAAGGCAGGCAGTCAAACTCCAGCTGCATGTTATTCACCGCTGCACTATGTTGCCCCTTGAGAAAGGGGGCATTGGAGAAGCGTGTACCTAGGAATAGAGAGGTGGAGGAGGGCTGTGATGTAGAGAGCTTTTGTTGCACAAGAGGCTAGCCAGAGGAAAACAAAGACTGTGAGAAAAGACATACAAGAACATCCCAGCTGCTACATTGTGGTGATGAGTCAGGAGACACCTCTGATTTGGGGATCAAGTGTGGGGCCATAGAGAGCCCCAGTGCTCACTTCTGCCTCTGGAATCTTAAGCCTGGTCATCAGCTCCTGTCCTTAGAGTAGGTACATGGGCATGGCTATCCAGTTGCCATGGCAACTGGCTCTCTCAGCCCTTTGGAGTGGTCCTGCTGTGGCGACCTCTGCCTCCTGGGCATTCTCAGTGCACCTGAGAGATGATACCCACCTCGTACCAGTTGTTGTGAGATGATGTACATGAAACACTCAGCACAGCACCTGATATAGTAAAAGTTTGATAAGTGTTTTTAAATCCTTTTAGAAGGGCTCATGTGGGTGGCACAGCCCTGACAAAGGCCTAATAGATGCCAGGGGGTGTCTCTTCCTGGAGGGAAATCTCCCTGGGGGGCTAATGTTTCATTAACTCCGCCAAAGAAGCCCAATGGAGATGAAATGCTGCCGCCTCCCCCTGCCCACACCCGCGTGGTCAGCAGCTGGCAAGCTCATTGTTTTAAGTGATGAGCAATTGTTGTTTTCTGTCACCGCCATGATAAATCACTTTAAGAACTCCCTTCTCTCGACAGCATAAGTAATTACATCCCTGGTGTCTGGGGCCCTGGCACCGATTAGGAGGGAAGTAAACTACGCTGGAGCTGATGCTGACTCATTTTTCTTTTCCACAAGGGCCTAGAGGCCACAAGGGTCAGAACCGGCTGACTGGACCCTTCCTGGGCTGAAAGACCAAGCAGCCCTTCAGCACTTCCAGAGCTAAAGTCTAGAGACTGAGCCCCCCACCCCCTTTTCCCTAACTGTCTTCAAGACATGATTCCCAAATGGACCAGTGATTAGGAGGAAAATGTATTGTACTATAACAGGGAGAAATAATTAGGCTAGATAATAAGAAAGGGAAGCGTACCTTGTAAGAGGTTCTGCATGTGGTAACACGAGCTTGGTATATTTTATCTATCATGTTTCCTTGGTAGACAAGGAATGTATTGTATTGAATCGGTAGAATTAATAAACATCTTGGTCAGCAAGAACAACATGTCTCTAAGAATCTTGGTGACCCAGAAATGACAATGAGGAAAAGATTAGATGACCTGGATGCTCTTGTAAACTGAGAAGGAGATCCGGGAACCAAACTGGGCAACGTTTGCACATAGGATAGAGAACTAAAGCACAGGGGGCAGGCTTGAGTGGTATAAAGGATAAACAAAACCCAAACGCTCAGCAAAGTCGTGGGCTCGGCGCCCGCTGTCATTTCCCCTACTGCCATGTTGCTACCAGCCTAAATAAACCCAGAGAACCCACATCTTGCACCTGCATGCCTACCCCTGTCCAGGAGTTGGGGAAGGTCATTCTCTTGGCAGTCCCTGTGATTCCACTTGGGTGCTAGATATCATGACAGCCTCCTGTCTTGATTATTCTCCCTGCCCCTTATCAAGAGCCAGGGAGGTCTGAGCTTTCCCAAAAGTAATTAGCTTAGAGAGTCAGCAAACAGTCCTGAGCAATGATGCCAAAAATAAAAGGATGGAGAGATGTACGTGATTAAATAAATTTGGGGGTGCTGCATACCGTAACCTTCTTTAGGAGCATCACAGTACTCATTAGCTGTTGTTTTTTTTTTTTTTTTTTTTGGCTGTGTTGGGTCTTCATTGCTGCGCGCGGGCTTTTTCTAGTTGCGGCAAGAGGGGCCTACTCTTCGTTGCGGTGCGTGGGCTTCTCGTTGCGGTGGCTTCTCTTGTTGCAGAGCATGGGCTCTAGGCGTGCGGACTTCAGTAGTTGTAGCTTGTGGGCTCTAGAGCGCAGGCTCAGTAGTTGTGGCGCACGGGCTTAGATGCTCCGCGGCATGTGGGATCTTCCCAGACCAGGGATCGAACCGGTGTCCCCTACACTGGCAGGCGGATTCTTAACCACTGTGCCACCAGGGAAGTCCTCGCATTAGCATTCTAAAAGCTCTGAGAAGTCCCGCAGTAAATAACCTACTTAGCTTTGTTTAACCCATTGTTTCCCAAACTGCTTTGATTAAGGGATCTTTTTCACGGATACCTACCGACATCCTGCGGAACCCTCTTTGAAAAACTGCTCTTGGCGCAGCTAAGACTTGACTGCAGGTAAGAAGAGGGACTGGAGCCTGATTCAACCCAGGACCACAGTGACCTAGTCTAAGAGGAGATGCTGACATCAGCTGTGTTCACCTGAAAATAGCAGTAGCACATATTTGCTGGGCACTTACAGAGTTCATGGGTTTCCAGTCGCAGAAACTGAGATTAGAGGAACTAAAAGTGACGTGCCCAGTGACATATAAGACGTGGTCAGGCCAAGACTGAAACTTGGCTTCCTGACTTGGGTCTGTCTCATAAACCCTCTGGGCTTTAATTTCCTTATGTATATAACATGATCAGTGTACCTACCCTTATAAAGTTGCAGTGAGGAGAAACTGAGATAATAAAGGGCTCAATGCAGGGCTTAGCACACAGTAAGCTTTTGAGAAGTGTTTTCGGCACAACAGACCCCACAGAAGGCTGGACTTACCCTCTTCAGTGACAGTGACGGGGAGCTCAGTATCTTGCAAAGCCCTCTGGGGCAGCTCTAGCTATTATTAGAATAGTCACCTGGATATTGAGCCAAATATGTGTCTCCCCTTCCCCCTAAGTCCTAACTCCGCCCTGAGAGCAGCCCCCAACTCTTGTCCACAAGAGTAGCCCCACAGGGACCTCAGACCAGGATGGCATCCCTGAGTCCCTTCCTCTTGCCCACTCATCCCCTCCCCCAGTGCATTGAGCTTGGAGGACAAGACATTTTGCTTAGGACCTGTAGCATTTCTTTCACTTTATCCCTCCCTTGGGCAGAACCCCTGGTTTGTCTACCTGGAAAGGTCAGCCTCTACCACAGCGCACTCAGCCCATGAGGAGAGGGGAAGGACTTCAATCTCAGCTCACCTGGGATGACCTTGAGGAGAGCCAAGGTCAGGAGCAGGGACATGCCGGCCAGCCCTCCCTGCGTACTTCATTTCAGGCCGACTGAGATCCACCGACCATTGCCGAGGCCCATGGGGGAAGGTCCAGCCTGACTGCTGGACCCGGAGCCGGGAGACGCAGGTTCAGGGAGGATGAGAGCAGGACAAGGCACCCATCCCCAACAGCATCCTGAGGGTGAGGAGTCCCTGAGAGGCCCAGAGGGTGGAGGGAGAGAGCGACATTATGTGGTTTAACCCCTAGGTGGCCCGTGCCATGTACCAGCACTGTTCTTTATCTGTAGATTATCTCATTTACCTTCACACGACCCTATCTGCTCCCTTTCGAGAGATGACCAAAGCAGGCCAAAGAGAGGTTAAGGAACTGGCCCAAGACCACACAGGAAAGAAGCAATACAGCTGACGTGTGAACCCAGGCCGTCTAGCTCTAGAGCCTACAGATCTGAACTACAGATCTTCCCAATGCTATACCATCTGGAACAGTCCAGGGAAGAAAGCACCAGAGGAAGAAAAGGTTAGAACAGAGACTAAAAAGGTACAGAAAATTCAGAACATTGGAGACAAAACGAAAACCCATTATCCAGGGGAACATAACGGCAAACAGCATAGACACGGGCCTGGATGCACAGTGGACCGCAGATGCCGGCTGGACCAGCAGAGGCCAAGGGTAAGTTGGTTTCACCCTCCCTCCAAGCTGAGGATTATCACCACGCAGAGGAGACAGGCTAGAGTGAATGGAAGGCAGAGTCCCAGCTATGCCTCTTCTGGGACAGAAACACAGAGATGAATAAAGTCCCCACCCCAAGGAGCTCACAGTCTGTGGGCAAAGGCCATTGCAGTGGCCATAGCAATGAGATGAATTGAGAGGGCCCCTCCCGCAGGTCTAGTCCCTGTGACTCTGAAAGACAGCATCTCCCCATGAAAGGAGTTTGGTAGCTGCTCGGCTGCATCATAAAGCAAGTCAGACTCCGGTGGGAAAGTTTCTGGAGTCCCATTAGTGCCGAAACAGCTCAGTGTCGCCTCCCTCCACACTCTCAATGAATTAACTCGGTGATGGAGATGGAGGAGATGCCGGAGTCCCCAATCGTCTTCCCTAACCTTGGGACAAATTAAATCAAATTCCACTGCAAGGCCTGAAGGCGTAAACTTCGTAGGCTGTACCAATATATTGTGCCAGGCAGGCAGGCTCCCAGGTACTAACTACTTTATTCAGCAATTAAACAAATGATATGATATCTAAACTCAAGGAGAGGCACCCAGGAGTTATGGAGTACATACCACTGGGACTTGACAATGAACAAAGCAAAACAGAACTGCTAAACGAATGGCTCAAAGTATTTATCTGTCTACCCTTTAAGATTTAGCTTGGGGCCTCCGTTCACCCCTCCTCCGGGAAGCCCTCCCCATTGACACCATCTCTGTGGATCCTTTTGTCTCCAGAAGGCTGTATGGCCTGGCGGTTAGGAGCATGGCTTTGGTCTTGGCTAGCGGGGGGGTTTACCATGGACTAGTTGTGTGACTCGGCACATTGCTTAACCTTCAAGTCACTCCAAGCTTCAGTGTCTTTAAATGTAAAACGGAGATGATAATAGCTTCCATCTCCTCAGGTGGCTGCCAGGGTTTCCAGTTAATCCATGCAAGGATGTTAGCACATAGGAAGATCTCCATAAATGGGAATTATTTCTATGATTATCCTCATTGTTGTCACCATCCTTTTGTTATCCTATTTATATTGTTAGTAACTATTGCAATGTTGGGGTCTCCAAGGGATGCCCAATGAGTAGCAGCCATCTTTTTCACTTAGTCCAGAAAAAAAAGTTTAATGAAACAGATAGATGGAGATCAAAACATTGACAGTGTTACAGACAGAGGCTGAGTTGGAAAATGTAACTTAATGTAAGAGAGGATGGGCGGGAGAATGAATCCAGGGTTTAAGGGTCACGGCAATGCCGAGCAGGGCAGACTTCTGTGTGGGAGGCCAAGCCTGTCTACTGCAGGGTAGAGCCCTCAGGTTCTCTTCCGGAACAGATCAATCCCGTGAGAGAGGAGGCACCACACAGGCATTGTGGGTTTTCTTCCTAAATTTACCAATTGGTAAGATGAGTCATTCCATCTCCCCAGGGTAGAAAAATAAATGGGTGAAAAGGGACCCAGAGTTAGGCTAATAGAACTCCTTTCACAGGAAGAACCATCCGGAGTTGGGGAAAAGCCTTTCCCAATAACACATAGGAGACAATGAGATGTGGTGACTTTGGGGTCCAGCAGGATGGATTTGAACCCATTCTCCCCTCACTTAACGCGTTATGTGATTTGGGGAAAAAACCTTAATCTTTTAGATTAAGGCTCCCATAAAACCTGGCTTTACCAGCACACAAATCAACCAGAAGAAGTCACCAGCACTTCCCTGAGCTTGGTCCCTGGTTCTTTGTTCCCAGAATCCAGACACGTCCATGGATCCTGAGCCTGGCATTGCCTGGGCTTTGGCTTTCCGACTTCCTCCACTCGTGTCCTCATTGCTGACCCTGCTGCCTACTTCCAGAGCTTCTAGAGCAGAGACAAAGCTCACACTTACCCAAGCAGACCCATGACCAGACCAGCCACCTCAGATATATGTCCACTTGCTCCCAGTCAAAATGCAGCTTAATATCAATCCTGCACTGGAGGATAAGCGTCCAGCCCCTCCTGCTTCTTCCAGCTCCTGGACATCTCCCTCACTGAGGGGTGGCAAAGTGAGGAATCATGTGCCTCCAGTCCCAGAGAAGAAATGGATATGGGGTAGCCATTTGTATGTGGTGCTACAGAGTTGAAAAAGAACTTCCACATACGTACATTAGCTCCTTTGGCCTTCACCGTAAGTAGGAATTATCACCCCACTTTCGAGAAGAGAAAACTGAGTCTGGGAATAGTAGAGCCTTTTGGAGGATGGTGAGTCCCTTTCTGGATACCCTTGATGGTTGACCATGGCAGCATTAATTGTACGAAATGACTTCATCTTCCTGGTTACAGCTGATTGGACAAAAGTGAGCACATGACTCAAGCTGAGCCAATCAGGTTCTCCTCCCAGTAATGTGTGGAATTCATAATTCACACTGCTGGGGAAGTTGGAAACAGTGGGGCAACCATCTGATGTGTCAAAAGGATCGATGAAACCAGACCAGAGAGAATGAGATTGAAATGTGAAGCACAGTCCCAGA
Organism: Aethalodelphis obliquidens; assembly: GCF_003676395.1. Classification (NCBI taxonomy): domain Eukaryota; kingdom Metazoa; phylum Chordata; class Mammalia; order Artiodactyla; family Delphinidae; genus Aethalodelphis; species Aethalodelphis obliquidens. Next base: position 25,297,021 of record NW_020837953.1, on the reverse strand, counting down.
GAAAATCCAAGATGAAAGACTCTCTGGCTCCAGAGAAAGCAAGATACACAGACAGGGTGACTGCAGTGTCTCTTGGTGGCTTCCCGGTCAATGATCTCTGTATCCCTGCAAAAAAATTCTATTTTTGTTTAGGCCAAGTTGGTCTCTGATACTTGCAAGTGAAAGAATATTAATTAAAATACTCAGAATGGTTAAGAGTCAAGCTATCGAGTCTCTAATCTCCTCTAGCTCCAAATCCCACCCTCCTGGTTGGCTATGGGGAAGGTGGGTTCTGGAGGGACCTGTGGCTTCTTCCAGGAGAGAGGAGGGAAATCCTGAAAGCAAAGCTAATGAGGAGATGTACAGACTCAAAGCCTACTCCCCGTGTCCCAGACCCAGTAGAATCTGGAATCCCAAACCAGGAGACAGTTCCCATTCTGTGACTCCTATCATGGCAATTCTCCACTAGGGAGGATGGTGATTCTCAGCTCTCCTGAGGATCTTCTAACTAGTTTTGTTTGTGTTTTACCAGAAAAGACATGATTCTGAACTTTTCATTGGAATACCCAGGACAATCCATGGTCATTCACTTCCATGCTCCTGAATCTGAAGACCTGCTCATTAATCTACCATAAGAGAGAGATTCACCTTTTCTTTTCCTGATTTTGGCATCAACCACCCTGGCGGTCTGGATGCTTCTAGTAGAAGGCAGTGGCACCATGGAGTCACCTGCTCCCCAGTGTGAACACCAAGGAGTGGATGTGGGGACTCACCAGAGTTGTTAGTGGGGGCAAGTCAGAGGCTACGGGGGAATTCTACCCCTGGGCAGGGGACCCGGAACTCCTGATCAAGTCCTGACTCATGTTTCTCAATAAACATTACATCAATAAACTAATCCCATCCATCACTCAGGCCCTCATCCCCACCACCAACCTTCATTGACCCAATCCAACCCACACTCACTCCCTAAACAGCCTTCAGATCTTCTTGCTTTCATCAGAACTGCTATTATTCTTGATTAGATTCTTCATTCTTATCACATAGATTAGCAAAAAAATAATTCTCTGGACTCCCCATCAATCCTCTCTCTCTGCCCCAATCTAGCTTCCACACCAGTGGCTGCCCAGTGGTCTTCCTAAAAGAGTCCTATCACTCCCAGATTAACAGCCACAGGAGCTCCCACCAAGGTCCCCTGGGTCCTGCCCCTGTCCATCGCTCAAGCTCCACCTCTTACCTTACCCCTTGCACTGGGGCGGCACTGAGCTGTTGACCTCATGAAGCTCTTTCAAGACTCCATGCCTTTGCACAGACAGCTCCCTTTGCCTGAAGTGCCTTATCCCTCCTCTTCCCTTGGTCTGTCTAACTCCCGCACAGCCTTCCTGACTCACCTCTGGCACACATCCTCTGGGAAGTTTTTCCCAACTCCATTCCCCTGTTCTCACCCATGGGCCTGGGTTCATCTTACTTGGTCCTCAGCACTGCTCACCCATAAGGTAACTTGCCTGTAGCCACCACCCAGCTGTGAGCACCTTGAGGGCAAGGATGCATCTTATTCATCTTTAGTATCAAGAAGAAACGATGATTGCTCTTCAAAATAGAACCGACCATGGCTGCTTTTACATCCTGGAAGAATGGCAAAATTCCTATCAGAGGAGATGGCATCTTATCTAGGAAAATACATGGAGGCAATTCTTTGGACTCAAAGGAATTGTATAATAAGGTAAGGCAATGTTCTAGTTCCCCGGGCAGTCCAGGAGAGGAGGCACGCAGCTCTCGGGAAAACAGAGGGAAGTGGGGGAGTGTGTGAGAAAGGCTATAGGGGATAGTGGACCCAGCAAGTAGGCTGAGGGCCTTAGGAGGAAAGGGGGACAGTGGACATCTCTGGGGAAGTGTGGGCTAAGGGACATGGAGAAACAAGGTGATGGATATTCCAGTTTAAAGTGTTTCTTGTACTGTGCTTTCTCAGGCTGCAATCCCTCCTCTGCCCTACCCTCCCCCAATGACTGCAAACCTTCAGGACAAGTCTATCGCATAACAGCAGCCATGGGGTGATGGTGCTTTGAAAAGAATGAAGGAAACGAGGCCCTGTCCAGCATGGAGAGAGACAATACACAGAGGGAGAGCTACAGAGGGGTGCTGACAGGTGCATGACTGAGAAGTCAGGGAAGCAAAAAGTCAGAAGTGAGAGGTAAGCATGAGAACAAAAACTGCCCCAGGAATTTGCAGAAAGCTTGGGGAAGGCACTGAAGGAAGGAGAGGGCTTATCATTTTCTTTAAATGTTCAACCCATGTTCAAATGAATTGAATCAAAACTGTGGTCAGTTTGGGGACTTCTGAGATTGGCTTGCATGCATATGGGGCAGCTGTCTTCTGTGGCACATGGGAGAGGTGAAGAATGTCCAAAATTCTTAGCAAAGAGTATTCCCCATGGCTGTAGCAGAGGGTGTAAGAAGAGGGAGGCTTTGGAAAGAGATAAGCGCTGACAAGGTTTTCTTAGAAAGGCTGGTGAGAACAGCAGAGGAAACAAAATCTTCAAATGCCTGAGCAAGAGCAAACCTTAGGGAACATCTGGTCCTTAGATGGCAAATAGAGCTCAACGCAAGTACCAACTCTGATCGGCTGGTAGTGGCTGTCAGAGTACTACTTTAAGAATTCTAAGGCTCATCTGGAGTCAGCAATAAAGAATTCAGTGATCAATTAATACTGTCTGCCACTGGTGCAGGAAGGGGAATGAGAGCATGTGTGTCACATATTTGCCATCTCTAATCTAGCCCAACTCCTCGTTTTATAGATGGAAAAGGGGAGGAACTTACCCAAAGTCACATAGTCAGTGGCCAGAGCAAGTCTAGTGTTGAGTTCTGGATTCTTCTGTGCACTGTGCTACCTACATATACATGAAACACAAGGTGGGAAAGTGGCAAAATTAACATCTTGGCTAACTATCTGGTCAGACTAACCAGTGCAGAAGCACAGACTATGCCAGAGGAAGGGACAAAGGGAAACTGTATTAGGTTTATATCAGGAACAGGATTTGGCCAATCTCTTTGTTCACTTTGAAGACAGGTTCACCTGCTTTAGGGTGCAGAATTGTTACAGTTTGGGTTAACACAGCAGTGTGACCAGGACCCAAGCTCAGGTGTAGGGCTTGAAATCCCCATCACAAGGAAAGGAGAAGACAGGGTGACCTGGGTAGTTCGTGTCTTTAGAGTCTTATGCATTCATTCAACAAACATTTTTTGAGCACCTTTGAACAAACTACTGAGCTGGAAGCTGGGGCTACAGTTCTCGAGGCGTTCCCATCAAGGATCGGGCGGAGACAGGCATGAAACAGCTAATTATACAATTAGTTATTTAATTATAAATGGCAATAAATGCCATGAAGAGGTACAGGGAGCTCTGACAGCAAACAACCCAGGGATCTGATGCAATCTGGAGAAGGAGGGAAAGCTTTCCCGAGGAAGTGACATTTCAGCTGAGACTCAGAGGATTGGAACAGGAGTTAGTGATGGATGGGGAGTAGAGGGTGGCAGCATGAGGAAGACAGGGAGACAGAGGGCAGAGGGAAGAACCTGTTAAAGGGCCTAAGGAGGGAAGAAACATGACATATTTGAGGAAATGAAAGGCCAGAAGGGCTGGAACACAAAATATGCATTTTCTCTACCAGATTGCTGTTGTCGGGGAAGAAGAGTTAGGAACCAACAAAGGATAAAGCCGTGACAATGGGACTCAGCAGAAATGGCAGCCTAAGCCCTCCCCACCTCCTCCCACTCCCACCTGCAACCTACGTGGAGCCTCAGCGTGAGTTCTTAGAAGGCACTCCTTCGGGACTGACAGCTCAGGCACACACCTGGGAGAGTGGGGCCCTGGCTGGCTTTGAGCCCTCAGCTGCCCCCTCAGCCAATCACCTTTGCGCAGCATATAATGGCACGGCCATACATGGCAGTCCGTCCCCACCCCCTCATCCCAGCCCCCAGAAAGTACGCTAGATCCCTGTGCATAGGAAACACCTGGAGAGTCTGTTAAAATGCAGGTTCTGACTCTAGCCTGGGGTAGGGGGTCACACTCCCTATCTCTAGACCATGCTTTGAATAGCAAAGAACTAGCAGACAAGTTGTGAATGTCTGGGCTTTAACATCCCAGAGCAAACTGTGAAGAAAAAGAAATCCATGGAAAATGATTCTGCTTGATTAAATGAAATCCTTTTGGATTATTTCCCACTGTGCGCCAGGCCTTTTCATGCTGGAGACAGGCAAACGTGGCACAGCACTTGCGCACAAGAGAAGGCGCCCAGAACCTGTGGGACGGATGAGTATGCACCCAACACCCGGGCAGGAGGTAATCACTTCCATTAAAAGAGCCATGGAGCCCAGAAGGAATGACTAGTGCTAATCAGAAAAATCTGGATAGACTCCTAGGGAGAGGTGACATTTGTGGTATGAACAGGATTTCAGCAGGTGGAAGGTGGGAAAAGGTAAGAAAAGAGCCAAGGTATGCCTCAACCAATCAACCAATCAGTATGTAAGTGCATGAAATTTTTTTAATTAAAAAGATGAATACAAAGAACCGAAATGTAAAGAGATGTGAAGACCCCAAGCATACAGACGTTGACATTCATGGAAAAGGGGGGTTCGTGGGAGGCAGAGCTAAAATATTAGTTCAACGTCAGGCTATTCTGGGCCTTGAACGTCAGGCTTAGAGAAGAGAAACAGGAGATTCATGTATTTTACTAAAGATGAAAACGTGAAGCCCCACCAGGCAGAGTCTGGGGCCACCTGTGTGAGCTGTGGTCCTGTGCGGTCCCCATCAGGGCTCCCAGGACTGACGTGTCCCAGGCAGCTTGCGGAGGCTTGAGGCCCCAGCAGTTCGATATAGAGCCGCTTTCCAGTGTCTGGGCTTGTGCTGTCAACACAAGAAGGTGAGGACAACAATGCCGGAGGACAGACATCACACTGCACCTGTGGGGAGAGCAGGCTGGGGGCACGCAGCTGGAGAGAAGAGCTTTCAGCCACAGAAAAGGCGACCTCTGAAAAGAACTCACTGACGAGATGGGAAAGATAAAGCCCAGGGCCCTCAGAAAGAAATCGTCAAGTTGCGCTTACAAGATGGAAGGCGATGAAGAGGAATGGATGGTTTCACAGGGAGGAGCTCTTCAAGAGGCTGCGTGAAATAAAGGAGCCGCCGCGCCAGAACCGAGCCTCCTCCCCAGACCCCGCCCCCAGGATCTCCGCCTCACCCGTCCCCACCACCAGGTCATGTGGCCCCCTCCTGCAGCCCCTCCAGCCCCGGACCCCAGATCCCAGTCCTGCCCCAGCTCTGACCTTGCGCTCCCTTCTGCCAGTGGCCTCCGTCTTGCCCCAGAGAGGCAACTAGCACACCAGCCACCTAGATCTTGTTTCCTAGATACCATTCTCCACCAAAAGAGACCAGGGTTCTTTAAAGAAAAGGCTAATCCCATGATTCGGGCAGGGAAGATACAAGCTGAGCCCGGAACACCTTGCCTGTGTGCCCTGGCTGTCCTCTCTTCCTGGGCTTCCCTCCCACCAGTTCTCGCTCCCTCCAATGACACGCCATCAGATAAACAGCACACCTGCGCCCACGTTCAACCCTCTGGTGCTGATCGGAGACCTGGCAACACACTGTAGGCCAGTACAGCACCTTTGGAGATCCAAAGCAGCTGGGTGCAAACCCCGGCTCTGTCTGGTACTAACTTCACCTGTCTGAGCCCAGTTTTTTCCTCTAGAAAATGGGGATACTGATACCTTCCTCCTGGGATTCTGGGAGGCCTCAGGTAGGTGATCTGTGCTGAGACACTAGGCTCAGTGCTTACCCAGCAAACACTAAATGGCAGTATTTTATTCCCCATGATGTGTTCACCTGCCCTGTGAGATCCTGAGCTCGGCCTCATCTACTCTTCCCATCCCCGGACGCCCAGCACTGAGCCTGGCACCCCAAGAGTGATCAGTCTGTGTTTCTTAGATTGCTTAATTGAATTTCAGGCTGATATTTACCAACCAACCCTCATTGACCAGAATGTACTGACTGGTACCTTCCAGCTGACCTTTGGTGTGTGTCCACACATTGATTGGGCTTGTCCTGCCAATGTCCACTGATTGACACCTACCTGGGACAGCCCCTCAGAGCATCTCCCAGGGCCCCAGTCTCCACAGTGAAAGCCCACAGGGAAAAAAAGCTCTCTCTGACTCTCCCATTTCTCTGTGTCTCCATCCCGTCTCATCTCTGCCTCTGTCCTTTGTCGGCATCGCAGTGCCTGGCTTTCTCTGTGTCTCTGTGACCCTGTTCTTTCGCTGGGTCTCTGCCACCTTTGTGGGCTCCTTCTCTGTGGCTTTTCCCCTTGCCACCATCTTACCCTTCTACAGAAAAGCTGCCCCCTCCCCTCGCTGGTGGCCCTCACTCTTCACCCTCAAGGACATGGCACTCAGTCACACAATAGCACATTTGTTGTTACCCCTTTATTGTTCTCCAGGTGACAGACTGTCTTTTCATCCCTACTCTTTAGGGATTCGATGCAGATGCTTTTCTTATCTGCTCCATCTGGGATGCCTGCTCTCCCCCTCCTGTCCCCTTCCCCCAATCCTAGAACTTCCAGCTGTGGCATCATCTAGAGATCAGGGGAGGAAACTCAAGATCTGGGAAGGGGAAGACCTCCATAGGCCCAAGAGAGGATTGTAGGAAGCAGCCTGAGGATCCCCCAGCTAACACATCAGGGAGGGAAGGATGTGGTCACGTGTGCTACATACACAGGGAGGCACGCCTGCGGAGGAGGAACACATGCTCCACTCCAAAGTCATCACGGACAGTTCATACATCATGTATCTCAGCCACTTATCTAAGGGCACAGACAGACGCTCTATGTATTGGAGGACATGGTATAGGAGGGTGAAAATGTGAATGTTGGAGGGAAAGGGGCATGCACATAGTATTCGATCCTTTGTTCTGATGAAACCAATTAGTGACACGTGCCACACCTGAACAGAGCTTCTAGTGCTATCACATTGCCTGCTTTTGCTCTTTCCCTCCTCCCTAAGGACCACAAGTCCTAGATAGAGGCTGCTCCTTCAGCCCAGCTGCCAGAATGAAGAAGACATACAGAGCAAAACAGAGCAGAGACATTGCATCTGACCTGCAGGTAATAGGTAACGAGATGGGAACATAAACATGTGTTCTTTATGAACTACTGAAAATTTAGAGATTGCTTGTTACAGCAGCATAACCTAATGAAAGCTGACTGAAACATCTCACGTAGTCCCAAGGCTTTAAATACTATTCATATGCTGATGGTTCTTGTATGTATATCACCAGGCAGGCCCTCTTCTCTGAGCTTCAGACCCATACATACAACTGCATATTCCCATCTCCACTTGGGTATCTAACAGGCATTTCAAACATAGCATCCACCACATAATTAAACAAAAATTTGAGAACCATTGCTCTTCTTCTTGCCATCATATACAAAATGTCCTGAGCCATCACTTAAAACACACTATGTGACATTATAGATGTCTGTTGTCAACTTAGTGTCACACCTACATACATCATGCCACATGCCATTGTATCAAAGTGAACCTATCCTTTATTTTATTTTCAGGTTTTTTGCGAAATATTTTTCAAATTGTAAGAGGAATATAGACTTGTTGTAACAATTGAAATGTACAATAGAAAGGTTATAAATTACAGCTTTCCCAGTCCCCACTCCACTACCTCTCCTCTGATGTAACCAATGCTAATATCCTGTTACGTGACCTTTAAGTGGACATTTATGATGAACAATTTTAGATATCCCTAAAATCATCAGTGCAAAAATCTGCCCTCTATAATGGCAATCGGTATGAGCAAGGCAGGGTGTGAAAATAGATCCCTCATTTTCACCCACAAGTTAAGGAACCCCCGGAAGTTGCCTATGTCTCCAACAAGAAAGAGTAATCAGAGCTGGCTGGTGCCCATGCAGTTTAAGTGGATCAGCAAACTGGCAGGCTCTGCCTCTAAGAGGGACGCCCACGCTGATAGTTAACCCCGGGGCTAGAGTTCTGGGAGAGAGCCAGCTTTGCATGTATGAGGTCATGAGTAAAGTTCAAGTGCCTGGATCTCCAGGTTATGTTCAGAAATTGTGGAATCTGGTGATGGAAATCCTGCATCAGGCAGACGCGGGTTTAAATTCCACTCTGCCTTTTTCTGTGTGCACTTGGGCAATTCACTTCTCTAAACCTCAGTTTACTCATCTGACAAACAGAAATAAGAAAAACACCTATGTATTAGTCAGTGTCCAATCAAAAACACAGAAGCCACTCGATATATTCCATGTATTGATAGAAAGGGCTTTAATGAAGGCAATTAGAAGCTTCCACAGCTGTTGGAAGGGCTGGGAAAGCAACCGTTGGGAAAAGTACATTGAAGACCTCAGCTACATCACTACAGCAGGTATTTTTTCCTTGGGAAGCACCTGCTGACCTTCTCAGGCTGCAGGAGGGAAACAGGTGAATCTCGGAAGCTCATCTGGAAGGTGCTTCAAAACTCATGTCTATGTATCTACCTGACTTTCTTCTCCACTTTCCAAATCTCCTACGAGCATCATTCTTGGCCAACTCAAACCAGGAACCATATGAGGAAGGGCATTCTGGGAAATGTAGGTCCCAGTTTCTCCTCTGCAATGCAAGAAACACCTGATGACAGGTGGCCATGACGCCACATAGACAACAGACAATCCGGTGTGACCTGCCACGTAGGATTCTTAGGAGATTAAATGAAATAATGCAGATAAATTCTTAGTCAATTGTTGACACACAGTTAATTCTTAATAAGTGGCAGTTATTACAATTATTTTTATAATTTTGATCCTGGAACTGGTGGCTTTCCACCCAGCCCAGCACACCCACTGCATTTCACGTTACAGAAAGCCCTAGGCATTTAGGTTCCTGTCAAAAGATACATTCCCCATCGCCTCACATCACTCAGCAGGTTCTATCATTTCTTTTTCAGATCCTATTATAATGGCAGCATTTGTAAATTGCTGATCCTTTAATTCCCCATAAGCACACATTCTGACTGAATGTATTGAAATCAATTACACTCAGGGACATGAACTAAATTCTCTACTTCTGCGGCTCATAGTTTTGGATTCCGTGACAGTTGTACCCAAAACGACCACCCAAAAAGAGCCTTATGCTACAGGTGTGTCTTCTCCGTCATCCGTCAATCCGGGCACAAGGAAATCCAATAACAACCCCATTTGTGAGCAAGCAGTTCTAGCCTTATGATTGCTATCACCAAAACAAATACATTTGAGAATAATAAAATGTTTCCAATAAGACTTAATTTTTAAAACCCAAACCGCATGCAAACTTACTCTCATGAAACTTAAATTCAAGCCATTGCATGGGTAACAAAATTATACTTGGAAAGAATTCAAACTGATTGGACCTCAAAATTCAAAATTCAATTGCAGACAATAAAACCGATTATAAACCACAAGGGCCTTTGCCAAGTCATCCCCTGCTCTGAAGCATAATCCAAACATCGCGTGGTCACAGGTCAGTGCTTCCCGCAAAGAAATCCATTTTACAAACAAACCTAGGGTAATAGCACCCAGATCTGTAATTCCTTATCCTGATTAATGATGGGCCCACACACTGTCACATCCATGGTGACCAAGTAAAGCTAACATTCTGGGTGTTAAAGTAAAGCAGCATTAGCCTTAAAATTGCAATAATCTCCAGGGAAAACGACCCAATTTAAACTTATTCTCTCTTTAGCTTAATTTGTTTGGCTCTTTTAAACTTGTTCTGTGCTGTTACCCGTGCCCCGCAAAGACAGGCCCCTTGTTGTTCTACATAACTCTCCTTTCAGTCAGAAGTCTTCAGTGATTTTAAAATCAAGTTAACCCCTGTTTACCATGATGCCTTCAAAGGACAAGTCATTGCCTCTAACTAATCTTAGGCAGTCATCTTCCAATTGGCCTTTTTTTTTAAACCCTGAATTCCTGTCCACAAATATCCTTTCAGACTGCCAGTCCGTGTCTAGGCGCTGGGGTGAATGAGTCAGCAAACGTCCCAGACCTCAGGGAGCTGACATTCTAATCAGCAAACAAGATCACTTCAGAATGTGTAAGGGCTGATATGAGAGTCTTTTCATTTCCATTGGTCTGTCTACTCTTAAACCAAGATCACTCGGTCTTGATTACTAGAGTGTTATAATGATATCTATCTATCATCACTAGCTGTCTATTTTACGTTTGGTAGTGTATATATGTCCATGCCACTCTCTCACTTTGTCCCAGCTTACCCTTCCCCCCTCCCCACATCCTCAAGTCCATTCTCTAGTAGGTCTGTGTACTTAATCATTTTTAAATGTCTTTCAATAGTTTTCTAATTTTCTGCATAAAGTTCCTGCATGTATTTTTTAGATTTATTCCCAGGTATTTCATTTTATTGGAAGTATTATTGGAAGTGTTATACCATTATAAATGGTATATTTATTTAAGTGCAGTTTTTACTGTTCATTGTTGATATAGAAAATGCAATTAACTTTTTGTACTAGCCTTATATATAGCAAACTTGATAAGCTTTTATTAATTCTATTAATGTATCTGCACATTCTTTGGAGATTTCTATGTTTATAATCAGATCATCTCAAAATAATAACAGTATGATTTTTCTTCACAATTATTATTTTGTTTTTTTTTAATCTTTGTCTTATTTCATCGGCTAGGGCCTTTGGTGTGCCGTTGAAGAGATGTGGAAATAGCAGGCACCCTCGTCTTGTTTCTCATCTTAAAGGGAATGCTTTCAATGCTTCACGTTTAAATATGATATTTGGTGTAGGTTTTTTGTAGGTTCTCTCTATCAGGTGAGGACATTTCATTCTAGTTTTGCTTTGCAGAAACTTTTTTTTTAAATCATAAATGGATGTTGAATTTTATTAAATTGTCACGTCTATTAAAATATTACTTCTCTTCTTTATTTTGTTAAAGTAGGAAATCACTTTAATTTTTTAGGCTTTAATGTTTACCCAGTCTTACAGACCTTGAGTAAACTAGGTCATGGCATAGTTGAATACCTGGCAAAATTTGTTTACCAATATTTGGTTTAAAACTCTGTATCTGTGTTCTTGGGTGAGATTAGCTTATACTTTTAATTTCTCATACTGTCCTTGACAGGATGTACTATCAAGACTGTGCTAGCCTTATAAAATGGATTGTGGTACGTTTCCTCTTTTTCTGCACTAGGGATAGTTTGTGTAAGATTGGAAATATCTATTCCAATAGATATCTGGTGGCAGAACTCCTGAGTAAAATCATTTGGGAGGGTCTGTTTTTTTTTTAGGGTACATTTTTAAACTAATAATTCAATTTATTTAATAATTATAGGACTGATCAAGTTTTATATTTCTTCTTGAGTCAGTTTTTGTAGTTTATATTTCTTTAGAAATTTTTTTTCATTTCATCTAAGTTTTCCAAAGAATTAGCACGAAGTTCTTCACTATACCTTCTTATCTTTTAAATCTCTGCAGCATCTATAAATATGTTCCCTTTTTTAACTCCTTGTATTATCTTTCTTTCTTTTTTTCTTGATCAATCTCACCAAAGATTTTTCAATTTTATTACTTTGCTCAAAAAAAGAAAAAACCCAACCATTTTTGAGTTGGATCTTTCTACTGTATGTTTGACTTCCATTTCATAAATGTTTGCTCTTGTTTTTAATATTTCCTACCTCCTAATTTTTGGATAATTTTTATATTATTCATTTTTAAATTCTTAAGTCAGATATTTAGTTTGGGTGTTCCCAAACTGGTGCAATTTCGCCCCATAGGGAACATTTAGCCATATTTGGAGACACTATTTGTTGTCACAACTGAGGAGAAAATGATACTGACATCTACTGGGTAGCAGCCAGGGATGCTGCTAAGCATCCCACAATGCACAGAACAGCCCCAACAACAGAGAATTTGCAGTCCAAAATGTCAATACTGATGAGGTTGAGAAGCCCTGTTCTAGCTTATTAATCCTCAGCCTTTCATCTTTTCTAATAAGAGCACTTAAAGGTAAAAATTTCCTGCTGAGTACACTTTAGCTGCAGCCCATACATATTTTTTTCAATTTAAATGAGGTAAAATTGACTTTCTTTTCAGTGTACAGTTCTACGAGTTTTAACATGTGTAGATATGTGTGACTACCACCACAATCAGGACACAAAACAGTTTCATCTCCCCAGAAGATGCTCTCATGCTGCCTCTTTGTAGCCAAACTCTCCCCCTACCATTGGTAACCACTGATCCACTCACTGTACATCCTGTTGTCCAGGATGTCACATAAATAGAATCATACAGTATATAACAGTTTGAAAATGGTCTCTTTCACTAAGCACAATGCCTTTGAGATTCATCCATACTATTGCATGAATCAATAGTTCATTCATTTTTATTGCTGAGTAGTATTCTATTGTATGAATGTAATATCGTCTTTTTATCCATTCACACATTAAAGGACTTTGGGGTTGTTACCATTCTTTTGATGGTTATGAATAGAGCTGCCATTTGTGTACAGATTTGGGGGTGAACATAAGTGTTCATTTCCCTAAATACCCAGGAATAGGATAGCTGGATCACATGGTAAGTGCATGTTTAAACTTATAATAAAATGCAAACTGATTTCCAGGGTTGGCTGTACCATTTTGATTCCTACCAACAACGTATGAGAGGTCCAGCTACTCTACATACTCACCAACATTTGGTGTCAGGTTTGGTGTTTTGTTTTATTTTTGTTTTTGTTTTAGCCATTCTAATAGGTGTGTAATCATTTTGGTTTTAATTTGTATTTCCATAATGGCTGATAATTTTAAGCATCTTTTCTTGTGTTTATACTTCATTCATATAGCTTCTACAGTGAGATGTCCGTTCAAATCTTTGTCTATTTTTTATTACATTATTTGTTTTCCTGCTATTAAGTTTTTTAGCAATTTTGTTGAGGTCTAACTGACATTCAATAAACTGAAGATATTTAAAATGTACATTTTGGTAAGTTTTGACCTGTATATACACTCATAAAACTATCATCAAAACCGAGATGGTGAACATAATCATTACTCCTCAAAATTTCTTTGGAATCCCTCCCTCTCTTCTCCACCCTCCCCCCCAATTCCCAGGAAACCATTGGTCTGCTTTCTGTCCCCATTGATAAGTTTGCATTTTCAAGAAATTTGTAAAAGTGAAATCATATGGTAGATATTTTTTGTTTGGCTTCTTTCATTTAACAAAATTATTTTTGAGATTCATCCACATAGTATGTGTAGTTCATTCCTTTTTATTGCTTAATATTTTCCACTGTATGGATTTACCACCATTTATTATTGCCTCACTAGTTGATGGACATTTGAGTTTTCTCGTTTTGGACTATCTTCTCAAAACAAAAGCTGTTAGCCAGTATGAACATTCATGGACAAATATTTGTATGAACATATACTTTCTTTTCTTTTGGTTAAATACTTAGGGATGAAATGCAAAATCCTATGGTAGATGCATGTTTAACTTTTTAAGAAACGACCAAACTGTTTTCCAAAGTGGTTTACCATTTTGCATTGTCACCAGAAGTGTATGAGTTCCAGTTCCTTTATATCCTTGCCACACTCGGTACGGTGGGTCTTCTTAATTTTAGCCATTCTAGTAGGTGTGGAGTGGTGTCTCATTGTGGTTTTAATTTACATTTTCCTAATGATTAATGATGTTGTGTACTTTTCACATGCTTATTTGCCTTCGATGTATCTTCTCTGGTGAAGTGTCTGTTTAAACCTTTTGCCTATTTTTAATTGGGCTCTTTGTTTTATTATTGAATTTTAAGAGTTCTTTATATATTCTGGACACAAGCTCTTTATCAGATATATGCTGTGCAAATATTTTCTCCCAGTTTATGACTTGTCTTTTCATTCACTTCAACAGTGTCTTTTGAAGAGCAGACATCTTTAATTTTGATGAAGTCCAATGTATCAATATGTTCTTTTATAGATGTGCATTTGGTGTCTTATCTAGATATCTTTGCCTAATCTAAAATCACAAAACTTCTCTCCTGTTTTCTCCTAGAAATTCCATAGTTTGAGATTTTATTTTCACTTCAATGATCAATCGTGAGTAAATGTTTTATATGGTGTGAGATATGGATCGAAGTTTTTGTGTTTTTCTCTCTCTTTTTTTTTTTTTGCGTATGATGATCAATTGTTCCAACACCATTTGTTGGAAAGATTATCCTTTCTCTAATTGATTGTCAGTGTTCCTATATGTAAAATGACAGTATGAACACTTGTTTCTTCCTACTCCACATGGTTTGGAAGAGGATAAATTGTTGTCATGGTGTTCACGACATTAAAAGCTCTCTAAGGCAGAGTACACAGTGATTAGATGTGTGAGCCCTTGAGCGGGTCAGACCTAGTTCAAGTTCTCGTTTTAGAGTCACACCATCTGAGTCTGAATCTTACCTCACTACTTGCTCTCACTATTTACTCATTTTTTCAAATCTTGGGAAGTTAGTAAGTCTTTCTGTACCTCAGGTTTCTTATCTGAAAAATGAGCCTAATAGTTCCTTCCTTGTAGGACTTATTGGAAGACTGAATGTGATCATGTATGTAAAAAGCCAAGCACAGTGTCTGGGATATGCAAGTAAAAATGATAGCTTCCACGTTAATGTTTCACTGTTGGACCCTCATTACCTAGCACAGGGCTCAATCAATATGATTTAAATAATAAATAAACCTGTCTCTGAAAGCATTTGTAATATGGAAATTCTCCCCACGCACCCAAGCCAGGAGCATTGGTATTGCTGTTTTTGTTGTTATGTTTACACTGTAACCTCTCCCCTGACCCTCACCACACCCTGTCCTCCCCACTTGCATGGTATTTGTCATCTGTGATGTGCTGATCTATTTATAATCCCCCTCCTCGCTATAGTATGAGCTCCTTAAGGGAAAGGACCTGCTCTGCCTTGTTCATCTCTGTATTCTCCACTTCCAGCATGGTTCCTGACCATAGAAGCCCTCAAAACATGCTGAAATGAAGGAATAAAGAGTGAAAGGAAGGACAAAAAACTGATTCTAATTTTTGCCAAATGCCCAAGCCAATGCGAAGCCATCTTCCAAGCCCAGGCCAAATAGATATTGGAAATTTCAAAGCTCTAATCATTTCATGAGGCCTGATTTTTACTTCTACTTTTCTGTCCATTGCATTTACCTGCACAGCATCAGTATAGGGCCAGGCACACAGCAGAGCTCCCCAAGGGAGGAGACTTTGCCAATCCTTGAGCCTTACGCCTAGTGGCTAAAGTCGGGAATGCAGGCTACTTTTCCAAACAGCTCCAAGCCAGGATGGTCTCAAACTATCTCATCGTCCTTACTCAGCTGAGGCAAAAACCCATGGCTTACCTCCTGACCTGTTCCCACTTTCCAGATAGGGAAGGAAGTTTGGGGAGCTCTGTGATATCAAAAAATCGGAGAGAAACAAAGTCATGATTTTTGATATGTGTGAATATACTGAACCCTGTTGAACTGTACACTTTAAGTGGGTGAATTCTGTGGTATGTGAATTATATCTCAATAAAGTTTTTTTCTTTTTAATTTTAAGTAAAAAGACAAAGAAGGTTATAGGGCTCCATTACTTACTCAGGGTTTTTGGGGGCGGGGTGGGAGGGTCGGGAGGAGGTTGGTTGGTTGGTTGGGGTTTTTTACAATAAATAAATAAAGTTTTTTTTCCTCAAAAATAATGATTTTCTGTAATCTTTAACAACCCAGTAAGTAACCCCTAGTGTTATACAAAAACGAGAGTCAGTAGAGTTTTGCACAGCGTTTGTCTCTTTTTAAAAAGGCAAAAACAAAACAAAACAAAAAAACAGGAACTTAGATTTTTAGATCAGTCTGCAGCCTGTCAGGAGGCCCTGTATGGGCCAAGGACCACATCTGGAGAATCCTCAGTCCAAGCACCTAGAAAGATTGTAAGTATCTCTAAGTACATAGAAAGAGTCTGAATGTCACACAGGGAAAGATGACCTCAGATCCAGCTTCTCATCTAGAGAACTTATAAAAATCACTCTGAAGGTAGGGAAAGTTGCTATTAATTGTTATTTAATATCTCCTACTGGTCAGGAAGGGCAAGGCAAAGGACTCTGATTGGAGACTTACGTGTGTCTCATTTAATTCTCGTGACACCACCATGGCCTGGAGGCCATTTTTATTACCTTTTTACCATCAAGGAAACTGAGGCTTGAGAGGTTTATTTGCCCAAAGTCACTCAGCCAGTAGTGGCAGAGGTGGGATGACTTTCCTTGGCACAATTCTTCCTCCCTGCGTATCCATTTTATATCCAATTTATGGTATAGTGAGTTTTTTGCTTCATGCATGCTTTATAGGACGTGAGGGTCTGTTGTATAATTAATGCACATGTGCTCATTTTCTAGAACTCAGCGCTTGTTTTCTCGTTTTAAAATTATTGTTGAAGTGTATGGTTATTACAGCTTTACTTTACGCTCTGGTGTTTGGTTTTATCTGTGATGATCCAATGGTCCCACGGAGGAGATGTGCTTCTTTTCGAAGACAACTCGCCACAGTGGTGGTTTCATCTGGGAGGGACAGCCACAGGGAGATGGGGTGAGCCATGCTTGACTCTGCCAGGGGAAAGGGGAGACAGGAAATTTAGGGTTTTGAATAACAGGAAGGCAGCAAGGAGTGATGTGGGTAGAACGGGGTCTGATAGGGAAGCTTCATATGACAGGCCAAGGAGTCTATACTTTATCCTATAGGCAAGGGATGTTTTCACAAAGGTGAGCGCCATAATCAGATCTGGGTTTTAAAAGCATTCACCTTGTTTAGAAACGGGCCAGGAGCCATGCTGAGGAGGGACCCCTCTGGGTGCTGGGGTCTGCTGGGATAAAACGCATCTATGTTCAGGCTGAGACGTGACTTAGATGTCTCTGGCTAGTGCTGTCCAGTATCTTTCTCCGTTGCTCCAGGCCCTGGTTCTCCCGCTGATCCTCCTCTGCATCCCATGCTGGTCCACACTGAAACAGACTGGGTCTGCATCCCGACTCCGGCTACCAGCTTTGTGCCTGTGGTCCAGTTTCCTCTGTGCCTCAATGTCTCCACTCATAAAAGGGGATAACGATAGAACTCACCCCATATAATTGTTGTGTGGATTAAAATAAGCAAATGGACATGAAGCCCTTAGAAAGGAGCCTGGTGCCAAGGATGCATTATATAAGCTTTCGTGATGATCCCTATTACTCAGACTGGACAGCCTCGAATCAGGGCTGATACAAATTCTCAGGCTGTCTACCAACACCTGATCAAAGGGTAGACTTCCAGATGAAGTCTTCACCCCTAGTGTTTCTGTAGCTCTCTCTCCTTTCGTTCTCCCTGCCGCTGAAAGGCATTCATGTAAATACCAGGGCTATGCCTCTGCTCAGAATTCTGTGCTTACATCTGTGCGGCTGTCTGGAAACTCTTGAGGATACCTTTGTCTGACTTCTTCACTCTTTGTGCTGCAGAAGGAGAGGACTTGGAAGACTTCTAAGCTTTCAGTGGAAAGAGAACAGCTTTCTCTCTAACCAAGGGGCTTCTCAGAAGCCAGCCATTCTATGCTATTTCCCTGGAATCAGTAGTCCCTTCCAAGACCTTGGCAGTTTGATAAAAAGAAAGAAAACAACGCTGCCCCCCCCCCCACCTACCCACCCCATAGCTTCACTGGGTGGCTGTTTATTAACTGTTTCCTGCCTCCTTATGGGTGAGTCACACAGGCCTTCCCAGCGGCTCCCATCTCTGCTCTCTGGCTCCTTCCAATCAGAAGGCGGTTGCCAAGGGAACCACAGGTACCAGTCTCCTGCCATCCCCCTGAATCAAGGCCTAATCTACATTGAAAGACATTTCTATTCCAGAGCTCAGCAGATTTCACCATTTTACAGCCCACTTAAAGGCAGTCACTTCTTCCTTAAAGGAGCTGGCCTTCCTCCGAGGTAGTGAAAGCCTGTTCTTCTGCCTGAAACGTTCATGGTGCTACTGAGATTTGCTTATAGAATTAATTTGGGTAATTGATCCCTACTGAGATGTAGGGATCGATTAACAGAGTAGGAAGACAATAAAGCCCTTCGGCAGAGCCACTGCAAGGATTGCACGAGATAAGGCAGGGAAAGTGGTTGGCAAGCAGGGACTCAGCAAAAAACCATCCTAAGGGTAAATGATGACAGTTCAATGAAGGTGCTGCTAACAAGGGACATGTAGAGGAGCAGAGGGGGTGTCTGGGGACACAGCCTGGGGATGGCTCTCAGAATATGCCTCCCTTTGAGAAGGGGCCTCCCATCCTCTGACCCATCTTCAGTTTGGATTGTCTGGTTTTCTAGTAGAGAAAGAGAACCAGTCACCTAACTGCAGGTGCCTTTCTAGAAGTTGCATCTGGACATGGTGTTGTGTCTAATTAATTTGTCAGTGGATTCAAGGAAGCTTTCAAAGAGCAAGAGCCCATTCTTGCCTTTTGGGGTCCCCCGTGTTACCACCAGCCCCAGGATGCTTCCTTGCTCCTGCAAATCCCACCCCCATCTATAGAGATCCACTTGCCTCCTCTACACCCCAAAACCACAGGAGACTTTGTACCCAGACTGCTTGCATGGTGACTGAAGGCTTCAAAAGAAAGTATCCCAACAAGCCAGGCAGAAGCTTCATCACCTTTTATGGCCTGGCCTCAGAAGTAACAGGGCTTCACTTCTGTTGTACTCTACTAGTCCAACGATCAAAAAAGCCATCCAATTTCTAGGAGAGGGGACATAGACCTCACCTCTAAAGGAGAGTGGTGTACAGGTCACTGTATTAGTTTGCTAGGGCTTCCATAACAAAATAAAATGGACTGGGTGGCTCAAACAATAGAAATGCATTGTCTCACAGTTCTGGAGGCTGGAAGTCCAAAATCAAGGAGGCGGCATGGTCGGTGCCTTCTGAGGGCTCTGAGGGAGAATCTGTTCCATGCTTCTCTCCTAGCATCTGGTGGTTTACCGACAATCTTTGGCATTCTTCAGCTTGTAGAAGTATCACCTGGATCTCTACCTTCAGCTTCACATGGTGTTCTCCACCTGTGTCCAAATTTCTCCTTTTATAAGGACACCAGTCATATTGGATAAGGCACCCACCGTACTTCAGTCTGACCTCATTGTAACTAATTATATCTGCAATGACCTTATTTCCAAATAAGGTCACATTCTGAGGTGCTGGTGGATAGGACTTCAACATATGAATTTGGGGGGACCCAATCCAATCCATAACAGTCACATTATAACAGGAACATGTGGAATGGGAGATTCTATTGGAGACTTCTTTGTAAAATACAAGATGCCACAGTCATCCACCTCAATGGCCAATAAATTTCCATACTTGATAGGAAACCTCTAATCACACAGAGAAGTTATCACGAATGGTAGACGTTTCCCAACAGCTTTCTTGTAATCTTAGGATTCTCTTTAATTAAACAGAGATGTCAGGACCCCTTCCATTCTAAGATCTGCACGGTCTGCTCAATCAGCATGTTTATTTGAGATACGTTTAAGTGGGTATGTTTATAGCCATTTTTAAAACAATTAAATGACATCCAAATCAATCATTTGCAGAACTCCTGAGGCATCTGCTGAATACGATTTGGAAACCTCAGATCCAGGTCAACAGGATACACATGAACAGCCATATACAACGACACAGTTGTTGGCCAGGAGCAGATGCCAACTCCAGTCTCACGGAGAGCCCCTGGGTCTGTCCCAGTAGAGGACCTCCCCATCCCATCTTCTGCTCTGGAAACAGTGGACTCCACTATCTATAATGCAGCGTCCAAAGTCCTATCTCCTCCCACTCTTGCCACAAAAAGTGGGAGTTCAAGTGGGGTGAAAGATCCCACTTGGGTATCATATGATTCCACTTATATGTGGTACCTAGAATAGGCAAATCCACAGAGTCAGAAAATAGAAGAGCAGTTACTTTCCCAACAGAGAGGCTGGGAGTGGGGCAAGGGGGGAATAAGGAGCTAGTGTTTAATGGATACAGAGTTTCTGTTTGGTGTGATTAAAAAGTTCTGGACTGTATAGTGGTGATGGTTGTACAACATCGTGAATTTATTCAATGACACTTACTGAGGATTAAAATGGTAAATTCTGTGTTATGTATATTTCATCACAATTTTTTAAAAAATATATATCGCATTTGGGGCAGGTGGTAAGCTATGAAACACCGAGACAAACAATCAAACTTTTTTTAGGGTCCGTCAGTGTCCAAAGCATTTTCTATGCCCTAACTTACTGAATCCTTTTTTAAAACCCTAGACATCAGGTTTAATGGTTGTCATTCTACAGATGAGAAAATTGAGCCCCAGAGAAGTGAACTGCTCAAGGTCACAGGCTGGGTAAATGGTAGGACCAAGTCTATCTCTTTTTAAATAGGAGTCAGGCAAAGGAGCCTGTGTAGTGGCTGGCCCTTTAAGGAATGGAAGTTTTTTCACCTCACAGACTCATTGGATACCAAAACTGGAAGGACATTTAGAGATCTGGTTTAACTCCTTCAGAGAAGTCTACAGGCCTGGCTAGCCTGCTCTTGGACCCTGACCAAAGCTTGTGGAAGCCACTGGGCTTGCTGCCCCCTTTGTCTCCCTTCTTGAGGGGGTGGGTGTGTAATTGGTGAAGCATGTGACTCCTCCCTCCTCCCATGTCTCACCCATGGGACCTTGAGTATGTCATTAACTTCTCCACATCCACTAAATGGGCATCATCAGATAGGTCCTGCCTGGCGAATGGGAGGATTGCATGATGTAAAGTGACCATCACAGAATAGGCTGCTGTTATTATCTACCCAGGAACAGACACAGAGCCAGCCCTGCTCTGTAATGGACAGCTGCAAATAGAACAATGGCTAAACAAGTGTGAAGCAGCTCTAGAAACAGACTGCTGCCTGGGTTGGTTTGGGGTGTTTTTATTTATTTTTTTGTTTGTTTTAATTGGTTTTTTTGGGGGGGTGGGTGGATGCTGTGCCACACAGCTTGTGGGATCTTAGTTCCCCGACCAGGGATCGTACCCGTGCCCCCTGCAGTGGAAGCGTGGAGTCTTAACCGCTGGACCGCCAGGGAAGTCCCTGTTTTTCTTTTTAATTAACAGCTTTATTGAGGCATAACTGCTACACAATAAACTGTACATGTTTAAAGTACACCATTCGATAAGTTTGGACCTATGTATACACCCTTGAAACCATCACCACAATCAAGATAATGAACATCTCCATCCCCCCCACCAAACATTTCCTTGTGCCCTTTCAATCCCCACTCCAGGCCCTCCCCATTCCCCATTACCCCATCTCCAGGCAACCACTGATCCGTTTCCTGTCACTACAGATTAACTTGTGTTTTCCTGAATTTTATATAAATAGAACCATACAGTATGCATTCTTTCACTTTTGGCTTCTTTCACTCTGCATTATTATTTTGAGACATATCCACATTTTTGCAATATCAATAGTTCATTCCTTTTTACTGCTTTGTATTATTCCATTGTATGCACTTGCCACTGTATATCAATTCACCTGTTGAATGACATTTAGGTTGTTTCCAGTTTGGGGCCATTACAAATGAAGCTTCTGGGAACATTCACGTCCAGGTCTCTATGTGGATATATGCTTTCTTTCCTCTTGGATAAATATCTAGGACAAGAATGGCAGATCCTACGATAGGTGTACCTTTAACTTTTAAAGAAACTGCCTAATTGTTTTCCAAAGTGGTTGCACCATTCTACTTTCCCACCAGCAGTGTATGAGAGTTCCAGTGCCTCCGTATCTTTGCCAACAGTTGATATGGTCAGGTTTTTTTCAGATTAGCCATTCTAGTGGGTATGCAGTGGCATCTCATTGTGGCTTTAATTTGCATTTCCCTGGTGACTAATAATGTTGAGCATCTTTTCATGTGCTTATTTGCTTTCCATATACCTTCTTTGGTGATGTGTCTTTCCAAATCTCATCCACGCCACTTACTCACTGAGTAACTTCAAGCAAGTGACTTAACCTCTCTGCGCTTCTGATTCTGTAAAACAGAGGATAATGACAGTCCCCACCTCATGACATTGGTGTGACAGTCCCTCCAACCCCAGAGCCCTGTGTGCCTGACCCCACCCCTACTCCACAGAGCCTTACACCAGGCAGGAGCTCTACACCTGCTCCTTAAATTCCTCCTTTATCAAAGGCAGCTCTCCCCACTTGTGCACATACGCACACACTCACACACCACACGATTCTGCTCCCCTTCCAGCTGTAGAGACAAGACACAGGCATCAGGAGCAGAGGCATATTGGTCTGAAGACCCAGGGACAGCATTTGACAGTCCGTCTCTTGGGCCCTTTAAACCACTACCAAAAGACACCTGATATATTAAGATGTTTTTCTCTCTGCTTAGAATTCCAACCTGTCTGTCTCCCAGGTGAAAGCTGTCTGTGCAAGGCGGTGGGGGGAGTCACTGAGCTACTGCAGAGACCATCTGAATCCCTGAGTCAGCACAGCCCCCAAACCGCCCAAGCTCTACAACAGCTCTCAGATGGAGGGAGCAGAGGAGTCCCCCCTTCAGCTCCCAGGCTGTGCTTCCCTCCGCCTCCAGCCCATAAAGTATTGCTGTGCAGCCCAAGAAGTGTGGATGTTCCCACAAGGAAGAAGGGAAAACCCCGAAAACAGACCAAGCCAGGCCCGGACAGGGCCAGGGAGCTGGCCAGGATGACAGGACTGTCATCCAGAACCCAGTCTGAAAGGATGGCACATCAAGTCCTGTGCAGTCTGGATCATGGGCTGCAGGAGTAGAGCAGAGTGCAAACACGGGACTTGGAGCAAATGCCCAGGTTACCTGGTAGTTAGAAGATCACCCCAGCACAGTGATTCTCAACTCTAGTCCTCAGAGCAGCTATTCTGGTCACCCGAGAACTTGTTAGAAATGCAAATTCTCTGACTCCACCTGGAGACTCCGGAGATGCAGCCCAGCACCCTGCTTTAAGAAATCCTCCTGGTGACTGTGATGCAGCTCAAGTATAAGAACTACTGGCCTTGCAGAGGAAATTTCTAGGCCAATGGACGGACCTAAGGACCCGTCAGTTTTTCCTAAGGACAAAGGTAGAAGCCACTGTGGTCACAAGCCAAGCACACGTTTGAGAGACAGATGAATCCTGGTTCACATTCCAGCTCTGCCACTTCCTAGCTGCATGACCTTGAGGTAAGCCTCTTTTTCCTCCTCCATAAAAACTGGACAAAGCCAAACTTGTGGGGTTGTTTTGAGAATTTAAAGAGGTAATATGCATGGACGGCAGGGCACATATTAAGTACTCAAAAAAGACCAGCTGTATAGATTGGCCACAATCCCAGATGACGACTTTGAGCACATCAGACAAAGCAGTCCCTTCCTCACACCTCTTTACTGCCACGTGCGGAAATGGTCATACTAACTTTTCATATCTAAGAGAACAATTCCAAGGAGGACACCTACCTGTGCAATGGGCACCCTGAAGATGTGCAAAATAGAACCATGAATGGCGTGATGATTATTATGAGGTTCATACCCTTAAGGTGCAGAAGTGGGGTGTACAGCCCAGACAGGAGAGAATGCATGACTGCTCCCTGGGACCAGCTCCCCAGAAGGTAATGTCTGGTGTCTTGTGGAACATTCTCCTCTAGTATCCAGAGAAATCACCTCATCCTCCAACCCAGCCATCTTGGGGAAGAACAGGCTTCTCCCCAAGATTTCTTACTGTATTCAGGAGTGCTTCCACTCTCCTGGTCACTTCTGGCTCCCAACTCCTGCTCTCGTCCAAATTCTCAACATCCTCCTGAAACCACAGAAATGCATCTCGCCAGCAGGGATGGGGGGCGGCTCTGAGGAGCTCCAGTTCTTTATGTCTTAGCCCAGAAAGAATTCAGCGAGAGGCAAAGTGATATTGGGATCGCCAAAAAGTTCATTTGGGTTTTTCCATAACATCTTACAGAAATCCCAAACGAAGGCCAACTCAATAGATAAGAAGTAATTTATTAGAATAAGATGCTTGTGAGGCTTACAAGTGGGTGGGCGAGAGGGTGTCGCACCCCAAGGACTTAGTGGTCTACAGTTTTATAGCCAAAGAAAAAGTGTGGAGGGGGAGAAGACCACCTTCTTTTTCATTCTTGCGTGGATGTCACGCTTCCACCATCAGCTCCTCGTCCACGTCAGGCGGGGGAGTTTTCTTGTCCCTACATGGTCAAGCTGGGACTGTCATGGTGCAATGGAAAGGAGCAAAAAGGTGATAACATATACTAAAAATGGTAAGTCATCTCAGATTTCAGTATAATGTCATCCTTTCCTTATATTTTTGTTTTTAGTGTGCCCAGAGGAGCATGTCTTAGGAATCACTAACTTACTGAGCTCACTGGGCAGCATGTGGGTCTCATGCCTCCATTGTTTTATTGTTTGGGGGCATGTCTCATGCTTCTGTTGCACAGTTTTGTCGCTAAGCAAGCCTGCTTGGTTTTGTGGTTAAGTAAACCTACCTTCTTGAGTGATCATTAACTTACAGGGGTCTCCCACACTTTTTTTTTTTTTAATTTACAATCCCTTAGTGGGATTAACTATTTAATTACCTACTTTGTCCATTTACTCTGTCCCTGTCACTCCCACCTCAAGCTTCCTATCCCTGCTGTCCTGTTTCCCACCACTTCTGCTTCTCGGGAACCTAGACCCTCTACCTTAAAATTCTAAGGCATCACTACCCAGAGCCTGCTGCACGTAGTTGATTTTACTGAGGGGAGGGAAGTTTCAAAGTAGTACACAACTGGAAACATTTAAAACTGAAGAGTCATGATCTCAGAGTTCCTCATTCAACCCAACACAGGGAATTTCTCACGAGTCATTTCTCATCTGGGGCCAAGCCTGCTGCCCTATTTGGGAACATTTAATTTCCCTACCACGAACTTCCTTTGATCTCCTCTTTTCCCTGAGTCTTGCAACACTCCCTTCTTCATAAGCTACCAGTGGACAGTTCTCTGACTCTTACTAGTTCATTTTGTAGAGCAATTTAATCCCTGATAGAGCCTCCACCTCCCAGAATATGTGAAGTCGAGGTAAGAAGCGAGCCTTCTGTTACATAATCAAAAAAGCTTATTTCCAGTATTTTCTTAAATAGCAGCCTTCCTTCTGCCAGGCAGCACTCTTACCCCCACCTGGAGTGTAAAAGTGGCTGTAGGCATTTCTGGTTTTAAATAGCAATTTTTCCCTTGCATTACGCATCTGCATCGCACAAAAACCCCTGGAAATCCCTCAAGTTTTTATTAAAAATTCCAGATGGTGCAGCAGATTTTCCAGACACTATAGCTTCTGTTAACAACAGGAAATTAATAACCAAACTGACTCATCATCATCGTCATCTGGATTGGTGACAATGCCTGGGAAAAAAAAAAAAGGAAGCAGGGTAGCACAGCATTTGAGGCAAAAGTTGTGGAATCAGCAAACATTGGGTTTAAGTCCTGGATCTCCCATTTATATCTGGGAAGCTTGGGGAAGTCACCTAACCTCTCTGTGCCTCATCTTTGCAAAGTGGAGATATAGCAGTACAGTCAATTCTGCTGTAACGTTAACATGCATCCCTAGAAAGCACTACCATACTAGGTGTGGTGTAATAAAAATAGGCTTGGTTTTCATCCCTGGTTCCTGGCACAGAGCTCCTAAAACCCTTGGAATTTCCTGAGTGATAGGAGCATCTTCCATTATTCATAATAAGCCCCTTTCAATCACACCTGAGTTTATGCTAATGAGGCAGCTTAGGAGAGGGTCCCTAGAGAGCCTCAGGATGGGACTGGTCACCAGAAAGACCAAGTGATTAGAGGTTTGGAACTTTGAGCGTCCAGGCTGGTGAACACGTAAAAGAGCTGAGATGCTGATGTGCCTGGAGAGGGCAGGGAAGCTCCATGACCCCACCCCCTATACCCTGCCCTATGCACTTTTTCCATTTGGCTGTTCCTGAGTTGTACCCTTTATAATAAACCAGTAAGGGTGAGTAAAGTAGCTTCTTGAGTTATGTAAGCCATTCTAGCAAATTACTGAACCTTAAGAGGGGGTCATGGGAAGCTTCAGTTTATAGCCAGTCGGTCAAAATTATGGGAGGCCTGGGACTTGTGACTGACGTCTGAAGCTGGGGGTAGGTTTGTGGACAGAGCCCTTAAGAATCGAATTGAACTGTTGGATACTCAGCTGGTGTCCAGAGAATGGGAGAATTGGTTGTTGGTGTTAGAAAACACTCCAGACTATGGATAAACAAAGTGTGGTATATACATACAATGGAATATCATTCAGCCTTTAATAAGTAGGACATTGTGACACATGTGCGTCATACAACATGGATGAACCTCGAGCACATTATGCTAAGTGAAATAAGCCAGTCACAAAAGGACAAATACTGTATGATCCCACTCCTATGGGATACCTAGAGTGACCAAATTCACAGAGACAGAAAGTAGAACAGTGGTTGCCAGGGGCCGGGGGAGTGGAAAGCTAACGTTTTCTTTTGTTGTTGTTGTTATTTTATTTATTTATTTATTTTTGGCTGTGTTGGGTCTTCGTTTCTGTGCGTGGGCTTTCTCTAGTTGCGGCGAGCGGGGCCCACTCTTCATCGCAGTGTGTGGGCCTCTCACTGTCGCAGCCTCTCTTGATGTGGAGCCCAAGCTCCAGACACGCAGGCTCAGTAGTTGTGGCTCACGGGCCTAGTTGCTCCGCGGCATGTGGGATCTTCCCAGACCAGGGCTCGAACCCGTGTCCCCTGCATTGACAGGCAGATTCTCAACCACCACGCCACCAGGGAAGCCCAAAAGCTAATGTTTAAAGGGTACGGAGTTTCTGTTTGCAAGATGAAAAGGGTTCTGTGGATGGATGGTGGTAATGGTAGCACAACAGTGTGAATGTACTTAATATCAATAAACTGTACACTTAAAAATGATTAAGATGGTAAATTTCATGTTATACATACTTTAATCACAATTTCTTAATTTAAAATAAAATAAATCAACACACTTTGTATAACCCACAGAGCCAATGGGAACAATGGAGTTAGGGCACAACACTCAAAAACTTCATCAGTGACACATTTTTTAAGAAGCAACCTAATAAAAACATTAGCCCAGTTTTACACACGCAAAGTAGTTGACATACATAAATACTACAAAAACATGGCATTTCACCTTGAAAACGGACCTTTGGTTTGTTTGTGGAAGTGGGTGTCAAAAGGGTTACAGCTTGTGAGTTACTGTGAAGTGGTAGGAGGAGGGTCATCAGAAATGGGAAGGAAAGTTCTAGCACCAGACACATGGCTCATAACATGTAAGCAGCAGTTTTTGGCAGGAAAGAGCTCTCTGCAGGAGGCCCCTTTTGTCTTGTCACTTTAGCAAAGCTATATTGTAACTAACCTTAAATCAGGCATCTCCATGATCTACTCATCTCCAGCCCAAGCACACTTTTCAAATCTTTTGATCACATAATACCTTGTCTAACTTGTTGGTTCTTTCCTTAGGTCAAAGAAATAGAAATGAAGAATAAGTAATTAACAGATGACCAGATCTTCTCACCGGCTGCCTCTTCAGTAATCTCTTGAGCAAACTGCGTGAATGAGATAGCATCTAAAGAAAGATCACAAGGAGTCTACAAGCCTGCACACAATACGAGATAACTATGAACCTGACCCCCTATCTCAATGATTAACTGAGATTACTTCCCTTTTTCCCTTTAAAAACTTCTATGGCTGAGCAGAATCTTCGGAGTTGGTTTTGGGACATGAGTCCACCTTCTCCCCAGATTGCTGGCTTTCTGATTAAAGCAAACTTTCTGTTTCTACCAGTGCTTGTCTCTTGAGTATTGACTTTTGAGAGGTAAGCAGCCGGAGCTGATTTCAGTAACAAGCACATATAACATGCAGTGAACTGGGGAAGCTGTTAGACATTTAAGGTGTGTGCATGTGTGAGTTTTGCTTATTCCTATTTGGCTCAGTTCAAGTGGGTGCAGTGGTGGGCTCACCTAGTGTGTCTCACACACAACATCATCTCACAAGCAAATGAAGAGTTAACATCATACACAAAGCAGTCCCTAATATATCAGTGGCAGTGAAACAAATTCTAATTTTCAAAATAAGCACAATAGCAGAACTGACTGTACCTACCTGATTACCTTATCACAAGGATTATGTAATAAAATACATAAGACGTTTTCAACACATAGTAACTGCTTAATACATAGTAACTGTTCAAAAGTAATGTTAGTGATTGTGGTTGTTGGGATAATTGTCATTATGGTGCCATGATTACTGTTCCCATTGTTATACTGAAGGGAGTCACCCAGAGGTGGACCAAGGGAGGCTATATGCCCTTTTTACAGATGGCAGAACTGAGGCCCAAAGAATCTGAGTAATCTCTCAAGATCACACAAAAGTCTGCTGCAAGGTGGTTAATTAACAAAAAATAACACTGATATAGAACATGTACTGTCTTCCCTGGGTGCAAGGTGGTTAATTTCTTTGCCCAGGTCAACAGACCTATCAGGAAAATGTTCTCCACCTTCAGGGAATTTGAGCCCTTTTTAAAAGGCAAAGGAAATGGGTAAAATTTTCAGTTCTGTCTGAAAAAGCAAGACTAATTTTTCTGGTGGTTCCTATTGAATGGAAAGAGCAGATCTGCCCATCAAATGGCATTTTACCAGCAGATCAATTTGGTGTCATTCTCATTGAATTAAATCAAATTGAAATGTAATTCCCTTCCCGGAACAAAGGCCCCTGCAGGGACTTGCTGCACAGAGTGTTTGACCTTGTGCTCGTTGCCTAGAGGGCTTTCCAGAAAACTGGGGACACAGGCAGGGTCTGCAGAGCCTACACCCTGATGGACATGACCCTCTCAGCTGACTTCTGGGCTTCACTGCTGCACTCTCCTGGGTCAGTAAAGATGCCCAAATAGATTCTGTTGACCTCTACAGGGGCTTGGTCAAGGACCTGAGTATGGACTTACACCTCAGAAAGTAAGCTGGCATATACAAAGGAGCAAGGGACAGTCACAACTAAAAAGCTCTAGGGAACTTTCATATGAATTAGAGGAAGACTCCCCCTTCAGGTGGTCAAATTACAAAATGATGCCACGTATGGTAGGGAGAAGGTGTTCCTCCCTCTAGACTATGGCAGTGCCAAACCAGGGTACAAAGGTTGGTGAGTGGTACATGGGCTGGATTTCAGTCCCTCTCATCCCCCAGACTCAACCTACCCAACCACAGGCAGCAATGCTAGTCAACTCCCTGCCGGGGCCACCACAGTAGGCTCAGCTCTGAGAGACCCCTGGAGCAGAGGCTCCATGCTGGCAGATCATGGATATGGCTCAGAGCTTCCAGTTGCTATTGGCTGAACTGGCTGCAATCATTCCCACCAAGTCCTGCAAGACCCTAAGAGCAAGCAAAACATTCTCTGCTCAGAACTCCCCATAGAACCTGAGATCGTGCGACTCTGACCCATGACCCTCCTGCCCTTTATCTATCTACCCCTTCAGTCCCTGCCTTGGGAACCAGAAATGACCTGGCATCCAATCTTGGCTCTACGGACTAGATGACCCTGGCCCAGCGACTTAGCCTCTCTGAGCTTCAGCCTTTCATCTGCAAAGCAGCAATAACACCTGCCAGCAGCACGTGAGAATGAGTGTGGAACCTGGAAACAAGGAGGCCCTTTGAGAGTTAGGTTAGTCACATCCACAAAGGATAAGATATGCCATCTGTTGACACAAACTGATTGAAGAGTTTGGGAAGACCCCGAAGGCCAATCACAGTAGCCCGAGTATGGTCACAGGGAGACAAGACTGAGGGGTGATGGTAATTGAGTAAGCAGAAACCTAATTAACAAGAGTTTGGGAAGACCCCCAAGGCCAATCACGGAAGCCCAAGTACGGTCACAGGGAGACAAGACTGAGGGGTGATGGTAATTGAGTAAGCAGAAACCTAATTGACTAAATCAGCTGGCAAAAGAGTGTGTGAGCAGAGGAAGCATGCCTAGCCTGGAGCAGAGACAAGGGGAGTCCAAGGAGCCAGAAGCTGGCCATATTCATTCTGTGATAAATGCACATAGTTGATGCCAGGATCAGAGCCTCTTAGCAGCCAGCAGCTCAGCCTTGCTCTTAGAGACGTCCGACCTCTCATCAACCCTTTTCAAGCCTCAACAATCCTTAGTCCCAGGATTGTTATAAGGATTAAATAGGAAGGTGCCTGGCACATAGCAGGTAGCAAACTAACATTCCTCTCACATCCATTCCCTTGTTTTCCTACAATAATAACCGATGTCAAGTCTTTCCAGCAACACAGGCATTTCCTCCTAGATTTTCCTGACATTCCTGCTCTTCCCTCTGCTGGGGTTAATTCTCCTCCCTCCATATATGCCTCCATCATATCGCTTTCCTCTATGCCCAGTTGAGTGTCGCTTCTATTGGCAAGGAGCCCCTCTCTGTTCTAAACCTAGTGGGGAAGGCAAAATTAGTAACACAGGCACACAAACACCAACGTGCATCTTCCAAGGCCCATGAAGGAGACGTAAGAGCGCTGTGGGGGGCGCCCCACACCCCCTCAGGTCTCAGACACTTATCGTTCCAACTGCCAGGAGTGTTGGATGCCTACAGCTCTCACTTGAGCCTTCCCCAGGAATTGCCCTCTGCCTTTCAGAGCCACCTTGACAAAGATCCTGCCCCTTCCCTGGGAACATCCCATCTCCAACGTCTGGCGCTCGCTGCCCTACTGCCTCAAGGTGGAAACTCTGAAGAAGCATCCCTGCACCATAGCTCCTCCTGGGATTGAGTTGACCCTGTTATGAATCAAAACTCAACTCCTCCACCTGCCCATTCCTACACCCTTCACCACCCCCTCCATGGGTGTTGATCCCATGGGTGCTCCCCAATAAACTTTCTGCACACAATTCTCTGTCTCAAGATCTGCTTCCCCCTACTGTATAGCAAAGGGAACTATCCTCACTATTTTTTAATAAACGACAAGGGAAAAGAATCTGAAAAGGAATCATATTTTACATAATCACTGTGCTTTACATCCAAAACTAATGTGATATTGTAAATCAACTATACTTCAATTTAAGAAAAATAAAATTAAAAAAATTAAAAGATCTGCTTCCCAAGGAACCCACCTCAGACAACACATCGGAGAAGGATTGATCTAGGTAGAGGGGTGGTGGCAGTGAGCTGGGGTGTGAGGGTCACAGAAAGCTTTACTAACAAGGGTGAATTTGAGCTGAAACCCGAAGAATAAGGAGTTATCTGGTGAAAGAGTGTTCTAAGCATTGGGAACAGAGGGGGTGAAAAAGGAAGCTGAAGGTCAGAGTGGCTGGAACTCTGAGAGTGAGAGGCATCAGGGAAGGGAGAGAGGCGAGCGTGGAAACGTAGGCTTGGTCAAGGTCCTTATAGCCAAGTTAGGTTACGGCAGAACCAAAGAGAAAACTTTCTGATTCGTGATTGCGTTAGTTTGCTACAGCTGCTGTTCAAAAGACCACAGACTGGATGGCATAAACAAAAGAAATTTGTTGGTCTGGAGGCTGGAAGTTCAAGATCAAGGTGCCAGTAGGGTTGGCTTCCTCTGAGGCCTCTCCCCTTGGCTAGTGGAGGCCGCCCTCTTGCTGCCTCTTCACACGGTCATCCCTCTGGGCGCCTGAGCCCCTGGTGTCTCTGTATGTGTTCCGATCTGCTCTTTTTGTAAAGACACAAGTCAGATTGAATCACGGCCCACTCGAATGGCCTCATTTTAACTTAATCTCCTCTTTTAAGGCCCTTACTCCAAATACAGTCACATTCTGAGGTACTAGAGGCGTTGGGGCTTCAACATACAAATTTGGGGAGGTTACAGCTCAGCCCATAACTGTGACGCAGTGATATTGTCTGTATGCGAGATCCTACAAATGTATAAAACCTAGATCTCAATCAATTAGTAACTTCGGTAACCACCTTTGCTGAAACTAAAAAGTAACTTTACCTCGGACCAGCCCCAAGAAAAGCAAAATATATGTTTGCCACACGTGGGTATCTATCATTTCAACCACATCTTCGCCAGCACCCTCTGCTGCCCCTGACCGTGCTATTCCAATCCCTATTTTTGAGAAAATCAAATCTGTGCTGAGCCACTGCACTACAAATTCACCATCTCCAACGGCTGCTGGGCCCTCAGCTGCCCAGCAGTCCTCCCGTTCACTCCCAGGCTAGGCCATTTCCTGTCTGCTCAGCAAGAAGCTTGTGCCAAGCCTTCCGTCCTCGGCCGGTCCCACTGACCCGTCCCTGCCCCCCACTCTCAGAAGACTGTCGGTCCTCCCTCACAGAGAAAGGGAAAGTCATGAGCCTGTTGCACAGTTTCTTTCCTCACACCCTCCTAATTTTTCCAAAGCTAACTAGAGAAAGGCATGTGGTGAAGAAGGAAGAAATCAAGTTTGGCTCCAGACCGTTCCACTGTATAAGACCTTCCTTCTTGGGCAACTTCACACTACCTCCCTGCAGCTCAGTTTCTTTATCTGTGAGAGGAAAGCTATTGCTTCAAGATGGCATTCTATCACCCTCAGAAAAAAATCCAAACCGCTTGCCATGGCCAGCAAAGGTGGCCCTCTGTGACCTGGTCCTGTCAAGTCTGACCCCATCTGCTACCCCTCTCTCCCTGAGCTGCTCCAGCCACTTGGTCTTTTGGTTATTCCTGGAACACACCACACTCATCCCCACCCCAGGGCCTTTGCACATGCTGTTCCTCTGCAAGATCTTGCTGTGACTCCTCCCCCACAGGTAGTTCTCAGAGAGTCTTTCCTTGATTACCCCCAATAAACTAGCACCATCTTTTCTAACCTCTTCATCTTTCTTTGTTTCACTTTCACTTACTCCCTGAAATTTTATTTGTTTACTTGTTTATTGCCTATCTCTCTCACAAAATTGTAAGCTCCAAGAGAGCAGGGACTGTGTCTTGCTCACAGTAACCTGCAATGGTAAAACAATGCCTGGTGTTCATCAAATTTTGTTAAGTGAATAACAGAAAAAAAAATCTAAGATGGCTGTCTGGGCTATTTCTTTGCTACCAAGCCCACCACCACCATTCCTCTGAAAAACAGTTACACCACCTTCACATCCCAGTTCTAATATTTGGTGGAATGGGAGCCAGCCACCTTCTGACATGACCCTCCCCTTGGCCACAGTGAATGTCAGGGGGTAGTTACATGACTTGGTCTGAACCAGTCAGAGATCTTCCCTGGGATGTTTCAAACTACAGCCAAGGAAAAGAGCAAAAATTTTTCCCAGAGAGACACAAGGGGGAGGCTGGGAGCACAAAAAGGAGACTCTGGATACCCTGTCAACACAGCCCCTCCTGTGATTTGGACACCTGAGCCAACAACCATCTCTTTGTCTAAGCCAGTGTGCATTGTGATTCTGTCACTTGCAACCAAAGAATTCCGTTTTCATGATAAATGAATCGATGTATGCCGAATGCCTGGACCAGTGCCTGGGTCACAGCAGATGCATAATTGTCTTTAGCTCCTGTTGTGCACCTCCTGTAATTTCATCCTTCTTTGCCTCTCTCTTCCCATCTCAGATGGGGGTGTCCCTCCTCCTGTCCAAGGCCACCTCCACCCCCTCTCCACTCAGAAGCTTCTCCTTCCCCTCCTGCTCATCTTGCAGGGATTAGGAGCGCCTGCAAGCCAAGGGCCGTGCTGGCTCATCTCTTGCTCTCCGTGCCTGGCATATAGCATGTCCCCGAAATGCCTGTCTCAGTGGCAGAGTCAGAGATGAACAGAATGGAGCCTCAGGCTCCTTATAAACTAAAGAGGGCTCCATAAAATGAATAAAAAGGGAAGGCCTGTCTGTATGTAAGGGATTGGGATTGTGGTTTTATTAGCCAAATAGATAACCCTCATCATGAAAGGAGCCTTTCTGGAGTGAAGGATGGCTCTGAGGCCCCAGAGGGACAAGGGTATTTCTCAAGGCCGCCAGTCAAACAAGTTAACTGCATAACATTTCTCTCTCCATAGCAACGGGCCTGGTCTCCTCTGCCAGGTCCCAGCATCTGTGCCTCTGACAGTCCCTCAGCCTCGTGGCTGCTGCCTTCTGTAGCCCGCGATCGGCTGGGTACACTCACACACAGCCCCGTCTAAGGGGGAGAAAGGAGCAGCTTGGGGAGGGGCAGGTAGAGGGAATCCAGAGTCCAAAACTGGCCAGGCCGTGGGTCGCTGCCTCCTCTGTCTCTGAGCTTCTGCAGCATTCTGCCTGGCCTCTGTCATCCTCCAGCAGGCAGGAGGATGGGCTCCCCTACAAGACTGAGAAAGGGAGCTTCCCTGGTGGCGCAGTGGTTGAGAGTCCACCTGCCGATGCAGGGGACACGGGTTCGTGCCCCAGTCTGGGAAGATCCCACATGCCGCGGAGTGGCTGGGCCCGTGAGCCATGGCCGCTGAGCCTGTGCGTTCGGAGCCTGTGCTCCACAGCGGGAGAGGCCACAACAGTGAGAGGCCCGCGTACCACAAAAAAAAAAAAAAAGACTGAGAAAGGGAGCGGAGCATCCTTCCTGGGTACAGGGCGCTGAGCACCTGCATCATCACAGTGATCAAGAGGGAGGTCATCTCAACCCCACTGCGGAGGTGAGAAAACTGAGACAGTCGATGAGGTGACGGGACCAATCTGAGGTCACGGTCTAGTAAGTGGCAGGGTCCCCCAGGCTTGTCTGATACCCCAGCCTATGTTGTTTCCTCTTCATGACCCTGCATCCTTCCCAGCTCCCCACATCATTGGTGAGCATAGCGGGACTGGAAGCAAGAGGGGTGGGAGGCTGGGGGAGGAGTCTCAGCAGGCCCCTCCCACTGCTCCCAGGCTCCATCCAGAGAGTGGGCATCAGTGCCTGAAAAGATCAACACAGGGAGACGGTGGAGACAGTAAGTGTAGACAACTCCTCCAGGAATTCTGGCAATGGACAGAGAGACGGAGGTTTTGTACGATACAGGCAAACAGCCTGGACCAGAGAGAAGCTTCTCCTGGAGATGGAGAGGCTGCAGGCACAGAAGATGCAGGGATCGTTCACAGCTTGAGTTTCTGGGGGAGGGGGAGGCAGGAGGGCACCAGATCTAAGCCAGGGATCTGCAAACTTTTCCTGTACAAGGCCAGAGAGTAAATATTTTCAGCTTTGCAGGCCCTACAGCCTGTGTCACAACCACCAAAATGCCATTGTAGCGCAAAGGCAGCACGGACAATGCGTAAACAAATAAGCGTGGCTGTGTTCCAATAAAACTTTATTTATAAAAACAGGTGGTGAGCTGGATTTGGCCCTGGGCCATAGTTTACCAATCCCCATCTAGAGCACAGTGTGCAACTGGCCCTGCAGGAGGATGCGGGGGGCAGCAGGGGGGATACCCTTGGAGAGGAGAATGGAGACCTTACCATCTGCACAGTGCCGTCCCCAGTGCAGGCACATAGTAGGAGCACACTGATGCTGACCTGAACTATTGGACTGTGAGGTAGGAGGGGAAAAGAAGGCATTGGGCAAATTTATAGAGAAACGTTGAGATAGGGAACGCAAGTCTGACGGTCTTCACTCTCTGCAGGGGGAAAAGAATAAATCGGGGGTGTAGAGTTGGTGTCCACAAGAAAGTGGGAAAGGCTTGCACGGCAGGCAGACATCAAATCCCAGTGGCTCCAACAGCTGTGCCCATCAGGGTTCATTAAACACCACCCCCCAGAGGAGGGAGGTCTCCAGCGGGGACTGGAGTGCAGAGATGGGAGGCAGCTTTGAAATCTGCTGATACACACAGCCAGAGGGGATTCAGTACAAACTGGTGCAACAGGTGAGAACTCTGGGCCAAAACCTCGCAGGCAGAAGCCAGCTGTTCACCAGCCCAGCACTTTCAAATCACTGGACAGGCAGACGCGATGATTAACTCCACTCACTATTCTCCCTGAGAGCACTGCACTGGGCTGCCTGCCCTGTAGCTCCAGCAAGTTTTTCAGGATGACAGTGGAAAAGCTCTGATTTCCCAGCTGCTCGCTACCTGTGGCCTGGTGAGACTCTGTTCCCTCCGAGGTCCACAGTGGATGGCTCTGGTTTCTCAGAAAATCCACCTGCACGAGCCCCTAATACGCTGAATAGAGGAGGAGACAGAACAGTGGGGGAAAGACGTGAGCCATGGGGACCCGTGGAGAGAAGTGGACCGAGGAAACTGAAGGACATGGTAACACAGGGACTGGGTGCCTCGGTGACAGGCAACATCTTCCCCTACTTCCTGGGCATCTTTATCTGTGGACATCCTTTCTCCTCGGAATGGTTTTCCATGGCCTCAGTGATTGAAGGATGCATCTGTGAGATGGCTGCGGGGCTTGCAGCTTCCCTGCACTTTGGAACTCCCCCTGTTCCCACCAGTTTCCCATTGGTCTCCCAGCTAAGACCACCATGGGTGGTCACACAGGCTACACCACTCCTCGGGGCACCAACCAAGAGCCACAACAGACACGACCTTTGTAAGCCACGATTATTATGCCAGTTTGATGCAAAAGGAGCCACTGAGGGGTCACACGAAGGCTAAACAGTTCGATTCCCGAGCCCGCACTTTCCACCTGCCACCAGGGTGAGGCACTCAGCTGCTGCCAGGACCCAGGCCTGCAAGGAGAGCAGCTCGAGCCAGCTGGGCATAAGTGCCCAGGCATGTGCATCTGAGTGGAGGAGATCACGACAAGTGGAAAGGGCGGCTGTCCACGGGGAGCAGTCACTAGTGGTCTACCACACTGCTGCCATGTGCAGGAAGCTGAGAATACGGGCTCAACCTTGCTAGACCTTCCAGTTTTTCAAGAGAAGTCAGCATCCAGAGTTGTAAGTGAAATCCCCTGATTTTTGGAGACTGACTCAGAGTTTTTTAATATGCTATGAGGCCAAACAAAACACATTGGCTGGCCAAATCTAGCGCATGAGTCACCAATCTGCCTCTACTGTACCATATGTGCTATTTCTACTTTATCTTGTTAAATTCACATAGCAGCCCTTATAAGGTAAAGAGTGTTTATCCCCATTTAACAGAAAAGGACCCCAAAGCTCAGAGGAAGGGAAGGGACTTGTCCATAGTCATATAACTGATACATACCTAACCTGGAGGCTGTGCTTTCTGCCTGGCCCTGGGGTACCCTATCAATGCCAGGTTGCTCCCGCAGATGGTAAAAGCCTGGCGCTGGTGGTTTCCTGTACCCATGGTGTCTGTCACTCAGTGCAGCATGTGGGGTGAGGGCTGAAGCTCTGATGCAGCACCCAGAGGTGCTACTCCCCAGCTGGGTTCCTTCAGCATCAGATTTCACTCCTACTCGGGCTCAGCTGGTATTGTCAGCCATTTCCCCAGGGCCCTCCCTGAGTGATGGGGGAGACAGTAACCCCGGAGAGCCCTCAGCCTGGGTCACCGAGAAAACAGTAGGTAGACCAGGTGGCCAAGTGCCCCAGTTAAAACAGGAACAATAGGAGCCCAATTCTCCATCCAGAACCTGCTTCTGGTTCTGAGGATGGTTCTCCTTGAGTGAGCCTGGATGTTGAGACCATCTGGTCCAACTTTGTTTTATGAACTTTATTATAAATTTACAGGAGGATGTGAGCTGAATGCTGGTTCATTTAGGAGAATTTATAACTTGCTGAACACCAAGAGTGCTGGTCAAACCTGGAAGAAGTTCTCTGCTGGCCAGCCACAGAGTTCTGTCCTTGACTCTGACCTATACAACATTTTTATTAATGACTTAGTTGAAAATATAATAGGCCTCTTCACCAAATTTGTCGTTGATTTCAAAAAAAGAAAAGCAAAAAGATGGGCAGTGGGGCTTCCCTGGTGGCGCAGTGGTTGAGAGTCCGCCTGCCGATACAGGGGACACGGGTTGGGAAGATCCCACATGCCGCGGAGCGGCTGGGCCCGTGAGCCATGGCCGCTGAGCCTGCGCGTGCGGAGCCTGTGCTCCGCAACGGGAGAGGCCACAACAATGAGAGGCCCGCGTACCACAAAAAAAAAAGATAGGCAGATTGCAAAAACATCAACAGGATCCAGATGGCTCTAGACAGGCTGGACTGATGGGCTGAATCTAATAAGATAAAATAAAACAGGGATAAATGTTAGGTCCTGAACTTGGCTTCAAAACAATAACTGCTCCGGGACAGGATGGAGGCGGACAGGACAGAAATGGGACTGAACAGTGGCAGGTTTTAATAAAACTTGGAGCTTTAGTCAACACAGTCAACATGGCTGTGACACTAAGAGAATAATCCAGAATGTTTATCACAGCATTGTTTATAAGAGCACAACAGTGGAAACAATCGTGGTCCAG
Source organism: Aethalodelphis obliquidens (assembly GCF_003676395.1). NCBI lineage: Eukaryota > Metazoa > Chordata > Mammalia > Artiodactyla > Delphinidae > Aethalodelphis > Aethalodelphis obliquidens. The sequence goes on along the minus strand of NW_020837953.1, from coordinate 25,258,685 downwards.
TAGATATGGTTCCTCTGTATAAGTGACAACAATATACCCATTAACAATAGTAATGGCATGAGACTATACTAAATGTCATGGGAAAATATTAAATGAAAAATAGTAGATTACAAAGCAACACGTGCAGTTGGAGCCAATTGTTGTTCAAAGGATTGAAAAAAAAAGCTGTGGAAAGATGCACACCAAGTTCACTGAAGTGTGAACTGGCAGCTTCTGGATGGTGTTAGGGTGACTTGTGTATAGGGGGAGGTCTCAGTAAGTGTGTCAAGTTTTTGGAGGTTTCAGAAGACTAATGCAATCTTCAGATATGTGGAATCTAGTGTCTAAAAAGTTGGAGAAAGAAGTCCCAGGCACAGTCAAGCCTGGGTTCTTGAGGCTAGTTCTTGGTGCCTCCCTTTAACACAGGGCAACTTAGTGATAAAAGGTAAGAGTAACACTTTGAGTGCTTGCGGTGTGCCTGGAAGTGTGCTAAGTTCTTTTCATTGGTCGTCTCATTTAGTAGTTCCAATATCTTATAGCTCCCTATCAGACAGATACCATTGTTTTCTCCACCTGTTTACAGACAAGGTTCAGAGAGGCCAAGCAACTTGCCCAAGGGTTAGTGAACAGCAGCGGCAGGATTAACTGAATACATTAGACCAGGAAAAGGAGGCTGCAAACAGACAGACAAATTCCCTGCAAACATTGCAAGTACTGCTGAGCATGAGGCATCACCCACAGACCCACCCCGGGAATCCTCAATGTCAGGACCTGCTGCCAGCGGTTCTAATTGACTAAGAGTCCCTAGTCTGCTTGGGAGAATTTGGGAAGGGGCCACTGGGACTGAACGTTGGAACGATTGGGACTGAACTTCAGAATCCCAGACACCAGAATGAAGTCCCTCTGTCATAAAAGTTGAAGAAAGTTTGACTCTCAGATTTGGAGAAATCAAAGAACGTGAGATTGGGTCGCGGGGGGAAACTGGGAAAGTTAGCACAGGGTGACGTCAAAAAATTAGTCATCCTCCCACCTCATCCAGCCCACCACCAGGGAACTCGATTTCAGCTCCTTCTCATCAAGAACCGAACAGCCTAAACAGCTCCTTGGGTGCCAGCTCGTGTTAGGCCAGCCAAAGAGTCTGTCATACTTTGGGAAAAATCTCCTTTGGGGAAGAAAGCCCATGGCCGGGGGCCCAGAGAACAATTCCGCACAGCGAGGCCATCCGCAGTCCTGGACAAGACAGCTAAGGCAGCTCTGAAAACACCTTTCCCCGGGGTGTGACCAGAGCAAGCACACTGGGATTGGAGCTTTTAAATACCCTCTCCCATCTTGAAAACACATGGGTTAGCCTGGAGGAGGAAGAGACCTCTGTAGTGTGAATCCAGAGGGCAGAGTCAGCTCTAATGTGGAAGGAACAAGAGAGGCGCCTTGCTGCTCCCAGCCAGTGATGGGGCAGGTAACCCAGCAAATGTTAGGTGGTCACTGGTTCTGAGAGCCATATAGAAGGGGTTGTGCCCTCAACTTTGAAGGCCACGAGGTTCAGGATTTGGGGGTTTACTCAACATTATTTCCCCAGGTCCTTAGCACATAGCCAGATTATAATAGATGCTCAAAAAAACATTATCTATTGAATTAATCAATTAGTGAGATGAAGTGTTAGACCAGATTACCAAAAAGGGTCCTTCCGGAAGTATGTGGAATTTATAATCAATGTCTATAAAGTCCTGATTATTTTCATCACGACTCATTTCTTCCAATGTCCATGCCCTCATTTAACCCAGCTGCAGTCCCAGATAACTCTGCACTCCTTTCAGGTTATAACACCCCACCCTAGTTGCTTCACCTTGAGACCCCCCCCCCCCACATAGCACACCATGATGTCACCATGCCACTTAACCAAGGCCCAGAAGTTGTGCATTTGGTCATTTACAATATTTTACATTTACAATGTATTGTAAATATGTTGTGAAACATGGCTACAAACATGGGTATTCAAACATTTGTTTTCCTTCTTGGTTATTTACCTGGACTCTACTTTGCAAAAGGAGATTGTTGGATGTCTTTGCCCAATTGGTGACTAGCTCCTCTGGCAGATTTGGGACCGTACGCTCGAGTTCTTCCAGCTGCTACGCGTTGTAGTGATTCCTAGTTCCATAGCTAGCAGACGACAGACCAAGAGCATTCTAACTCAGAGCTAAGTGGTCCTAGAACATCCCAGAGTCAACTGAGAATGCGAGATCCACAGGGTTATTCTTCAACTCATTTATATCATCTCTGAGTCACAAGAGCCAGGATAAATGACCTCCCACTTCACACACACTTTCCTGAAGCTCTCTCAATACAACACCACAGTCTGGGTGATGGGTCCCAGGAGGCTGTCTCCCAGCACAGAATGGTTCTCCTGAAATACATTGTTTATTTCCTGTCTTCTTATAGCTTGTCAGTGGTGGGGGATGTGGGAAGCCTGCAAAATAAGACACACTGGTGTTTGGGCTTCAGTGAGAGCGCTCATTTCAGATAGTAAGGTTTATGGGCCTCGGACACATCGTCAGGAAAAGTGAGCAAAAACTGTCATGTCTGGGATTCCCAACCCGGTGCAAACGGTCACATTCGACCCTGCCCAGCAGAGTAACCTGGCCAAAAATCTAAATGGTTTCCTGGCCCTCATGAGCCCTCTGGCAAGACAGACTGATTTCTAGGACCACCAGCAGAGTACAAATGCATGCCCCTCCTCCCCACCATCCCAAATTCAGCTCTGAGCTGGACCATCTTTTCTTGCTTGTTTAATGGCTGCGTAATATGACCCACAAGGCGCCAGGATGCGCTGTGTGTGCGTCTGCCTGTTGATGGGTTGCGTGCACTGCCCAGTAGATGGGATGGTTACATACAGGGACTGAGTCCCCTCCGTTGCCGAAGCAGTGAGCTGGGGGAGTGCTGCCTGTCCCCTGAGTTCCCCATTATGATATCTGGCATTTGCTTCATTACAATTTGTCGTGCAAAAAGGTTTTTTTCTTTCAGTATATTCTGGGCTAATTTTAGAAATTTGTTTTCACCTTCCCGACATTGACTCCTGGGGCAGCTTGCAAGGTGCCGGGAACAAAAAATCAATGGTGACAGTAGCAGAGTGGGCTCCAGTTCTTCATTAACCTGGAGCTCCGAGCAGCCCCAGCCCTGTCTCCTCCCTCAGGGCTAACCCTGGGCAAAAATGGGCAGCTGGGAAGTTTTCCTCTGGTGACCTTCACCTTTCTGTTCTGAACCCTCTCTGTCTGCCTGCTCTTCCTTTATCCGTTACCAAAACCTATGACCCACCAAGCACGGGGAATGGGGTGGGGAGAAGAAGTAAGATCACTGAGTGCCTACACATATGCCGGACACTGGGCTAGGCAGTTTACACGCATGATCCCATTTAGGTCTACCAATAGTTCTCAGAAGTTGGTATCGCCCCCAGAAGAGGAAACTGAGGCACAAAGAGATCAAGAAACAAGAACAGAGCTTCCCTGGTGGCACAGTGGTTGAGAGTCCGCCTGCCGATGCAGGGGACACAGGTTCGTGCCCTGGTCCGGGAAGATCCCACATGCCGCGGAGCGGCTGGGCCCGTGAGCCGTGGCCGCTGAGCCTGCGCGTCCGGAGCCTGTGCTCCGCAGCGGGAGAGGCCACAACAGTGAGAGGCCCGCGTACCACAAAAAAAAAAAAGAAACAAGAACAGCTAGTAAGGTGGAGCTGAAATGAGAGCCTCTTGGACTCCAAAGCCTGTGTCCTCGCCATCGCTCACTGTTACACTGGTAACCACCGTGGTGCAGAAATCCAAGAGCAGGTGTGTGGGGGAGCAGCGTCCCCCAGTGACACAGGTAGTACGCTTTGCCCAGCACCCAGCTGCCCCACTCAGCCGAAGACTCTGCTGAGCTGTACACGCAGGGACTGGCCCTAATGCAGTCTCTAGGGACCTCAGGCTATGCTCCTGAATCTCAGCTCCACCCACTGGAGGCAGCAGCGTGGACCAAGGGCGTTCTAACTGAGAACTCACAGACCCCTGGAGAGGGATCGCGGCCCCCTGGCCAAGGGTCACCTCCAAGATGTGCAGAGCAAGAAGTTGAGGCTAGGATCTTTGAAACGAGTCAAAGACAGCAAAGAGACAGAGCAGCAGTGACTTCCAGAGTGGAAAGGGGGGTAATGCGAGAGAAAGTTCTAGATCAGCCTTCTTCAGTAGAAATAGAATGCGAGCCATATATCTATTGTTAAATTTTCTAGTAGCCACATTTTAAAAAGTAAAAAGAAACAGGTGAAATTAATATTAATAATATATTTATTTAACCGAACGTATCCCAAGTACAATTTCAACATGTAATCAAACAGAAAAACTTATTCATAAGATTTTACATTCTTTTTTTGTACTAAGTCTTTGCAGTCCCATGTGTATTTTACACTTACGGTCCATCTCAGCTTGGACTGGCTGACTTCAGGAACTCAATAGCCACATGTGGCCAGTGGCTCCTGTATTGCACAGTGCAGGGCTAGACCCACCGTTTTTGTTTGTTTGTTTGTTTGTTTTTGCGGTACGCGGGCCTCTCACTGTTGCGGCCTCTCCGGTTGCGGAGCACAGGCTCCGGACGCACAGGCTCAGCGGCCATGGCTCATGGGCCCAGCCGCTCCGCTGCATGTGGGATCTTCCCAGACAGCGGCACGAACCCGTGTCCCCTGCATCAGCAGGTGGACTCTCAACCACTGCGCCACCAGGGAAGCCCGACCCACCGTTTTTAAACGATGTTCAGTGGACCCCAGCATTCCTCAGAAGTGCTCCAGGCATTCCCTAAATGTTTGCTTTTAATTTCATTTTTTATGGATTTTAAACCTTTAAATTAGTGATATAAAAAAATTCACACTTAAAGATGTCCCATCCCAAATTTTAACACATTGAGGACGATCAATAGGAAAACTTATGTTTGTATTTGAGAGAAAATATTAATTCATCTCCTTATACAATAAGTTTGTACTAATAAAACATCTTTTAATCTGTTTTAAATATTACTAATATATATTAGCTTTCAATTAAGTAATAACAAGAACAACCAGCATTTACCACACATTTACTGTGTTCCAAGTGCTTTATGGGCATCAGCTCGTCAAATTCTCCCAACAAACCTTTGAGGTGAGCAATTTTATTCTCTTCATTTGCAGAGGAAGGTACTGAGTCTAGGGAGTTCAACAACTGGCCCAAGGTGGCAAAGAGCAACGTCAGGATTTGAACTTAACCCCAGCTGTCTAACTTCTAAATTAAAACTTTGTAAGCACCAGACTACAGTTAAAAGCAGAAAAACCCACCACTCAGTATAAAATTTTGAACTTCGTCAAACTTCTGTCTACCTCATATTGCTTCCTCCCTATACCCAGGCTCACAACCTAAGTCACCCTCCCTGTCATCGGACCCTTAGACACAAGCAAGCACACCACACAGCATCCTGTCTAAGCCAAAAAACATTTACTGACACTACTATGTATCAGTATTAGCTGTGGTCCCTTCATAGCCAAGATAAAGCTCTCTAAATCCTGCTTAGCCCTCAACCACTGAGGAGAGGTTGATTCTATCCTGTAAATGATATGAAGCCAGGGAAGGATTTAAGCAAAGGGGGTGACCAAAAAAGACCAGATTTGCATTTTAGAAAACTCATTCTGGTAGCTGCAACAAGAGTAGGTTGGAGGGTCTTGGGACTAGAGAAAGGCAATCAAATAGGAAGCTGTCAGATTGGTGACAGTAGATATGAGACAGGGCCACAAATGATAGAAGTGCTGGGACCTGGTGATGAAATAAATCACTGAGTGGGGGCAACAGAGAGAACGGCGAGGATGATCTGGCTTCTGGCTAAAGTGGTTGAGTTAATAGTGGGACCATTCACTGAAATAGAAAATACAGAAGAGAAGTTGGGGTTGAGGGGAATGAGTAGACATGATGAGTTTAGCTTTTGATATCGGGGTTGACATTGTAATTGACTGCCCAACATCTACTCAGCCCCTCTGCCATCTGCCACACAAATGAAGTCTGAGGAATTCACTCCAGATCCAGGGTGGACCCAATCATATAACCCAACCATAATAAGCCCATCCCATAATAATCCCCCTTGTCAATGACTGGTGTGGAGCATAGGGCTAAGCTAATGAGCACATAGCATTCCCCTTGTGATTTTATTGGCGTAGAGACCATCAGTTGACTCACTCCAGACCATAGGGAAGAATCTTTCTTCCACCGTTTTGGGAAAGGAGATCTCTCCTGATGAGAACAAGGAAACACGTAGTCCTGATTGCTACCGACAGCACTCCTCCAACTCAGGAGGCTTGGGCTAAGGCAATTCTGGAAGGAGAGTATAATGGAGAGATAGAAAAACTTGGGCCTTGGATGAACTCATTGAACCACTGGATCAAGCCACCCAGAAGCTCCACCTATCCTCCTAGATGAGCCAATACATTTCCTTATTGCTTAATCCACTTCGAGTTGGGTTTTCTGCTATGTACCATTGCAAACCTCCTACCTGATATGTATATGTTGAACTGAGGTGACCCAGAACTTGGAGCCCCCTGGAGGTGTGCAACACAGCATCCCTAGGGTGACCTTTGGAACACTAAAGAAGTGGTACCCAACAGGAAGATGCCTCATCAATCTGAAACTCAAGAAAGAGGTCAAGCTGGAGATGCAGATCTGATGCCATCAGATGGGATAAAAACTGAGAAAGTAGATGAGATTGACCAAGGAAAGCACATAGAGTGTGGAGAGGAGAGAAGAGCGAGGTCAAGGACAGAAGCCTGGGAATCATTACCATTGTGAGGGCTCACTTGCCAGGGCTCTAAAGAAAACAAAGGAATGAAAACAAAGGAAACAAAGATAAGCGAAGATGTTCTGGATGTGGGGAGGAGACCGAAAGAATATGGCCAAGCTGGGGAGAGAAAAAAAAATAAAGGCAGAAAGGAAAAAGGAGGGATGGGGCAACTGCTGAATGCTGAAGAACACTGCTGGAAAGAGACATGGAGAGGAGTGAAGGGGGAATATTAATTAAGGTGTAGGCCAAGCTGCCTTAACTATGAGACTCATAGTGGAAGTTCATTTCTCTCCCACATGACAGTCCAGAGGGAGAGACGGTCCAGAGCAGTAGGCTGTTTTTTCCCCACAAGGTCTTGAGGGGCCCAAGTTCCTTCTGTCTGGTTGCTCAACCATCCCATAGGGTCTTGCCTTTGTCCACATAACCACAGCTGGCTCATCACTGGCAGTTGCAATTTCCAGCCCACAGAAAAAGAGAAACAGACAATGTTCAGGGCAAACAGGTTCACACCTAGCTGCCAGGAAGGCCGGGAGAGAATGGACAATTGGGTACACTTAGCAAGTTCCAGCACGAGGGTCTAGGAAGATGCGGTAGGTATCATATAAGCAACTACCGCTCTCTTCCTCAGATTTATCATCTAGGCTTATCGGCATCAATACCTTAACCGAGTCAAATGGATAATATTATGAATAAGATCTGAGGATCTAATGTAGAGCGTGGGGACTATGGTTGATAAACTGAAATTTGCTAAGACAGTAGATCTTAGGCATTCTCGTGAAACTAAAAAGGTAAATATGTGAGGTGACAGATGTGTTAATTAACTGGATTGTGGGAATCCTTTCACAATGTGTATTATATCAAATCAGCACATTGTATACTTTAAATATATTACAGTTTTGTCAATTATACCTCAATAAAGCTAAAAAAACTTGGAAGGAATAGAAGAAAAATTTTTTAATTTAATATAGAGAAAAAATAATCTCAGACAACCCTAAAGAATTTCAGGCTCTCCAAACACAGCACTTCAGCTGCCACCCCTTTGCCCACTCAGGAGATAGCCTTGCAGCCCAGTTAATGTTGCATGACCGGCTGGCTGTGTCCAGCCCCTCCCTCCCTGCTTCCTGGCCTGTCAGCTTAGCTCTGGGAATGCTCACCAGAACCAGTCAGAAAGGGGAAACCATCACGTTCAGGTGCTTTGCATTATGTAGGTCACGATTCCCTTTTTTATTTTTAATCACCTTCTAACCATTGACTCTCCTCAAAATTCCTTCCCTTGGCCGGGCCTCTGCTTAAAACTATCCCTTTATTTCTCTTCTTGCCTTCACCAATCCAACCACCAACTTGTTCCCAAACCCCCTGCCATCTGGCATCTGCCCCATCACTCAGCTGAAACTGTCACAGAGCTCGTTAAGTTTAATGGTCTTTTCTAGGCCCTCTTCCTCCTCCACCTGGCTGGGTCTCATTAGACACAACTGACCACCCCTTCCTTGGAACTCTGCCTCTCTGGGCCGCTGTAATATGCCACTCCACACACCTGCCACTCCACACACCTGCCCTCCACCTGCTCCCTCCTTCTCCATCTCCCAGTCCTGCTCTGTGTCTTTCTTTCTGTGACTCCTCAAAACACAGACAAACGCTAATGCAACTTCTCTACAGGGCAGTCGTCCTGCTAGCCTGGTATAGTGGAAAAGATATAACCTGGGCTCAAATCTCAGATATGCCACTTATTTGCTGTGTGACCTGGGCAAGTTACTTAGCATCTCTGAGTCTGTTTCCTCCCTGGAAAAACAAGGATACAAACACCCCTCTTTCAAACTTTGTATTACCAGTCTAGGCAACTGCTTAATAACAACCCCTAAAACCTCAGTGACTTAACGAACCTAATGTTACAGTCCAGTGAAGGTGAGCAGGGGCCAGGGTGCTACTACACACGATTATACAGTGACGGAATTATTCAGGAATTCAGTCCGGTGGCTCAACCGTCGCCTGGGGCTCAGCTTTCTTCACTGGATTTTCTGTTTCAGCAAACCACAAGGGAAAAGAGTGAGCAAGTGTGTGTAGAAGACCGTGTGCGATATTTTTAGGGGACAGACATGAATGTGGCGTATATTACTCCTACCCACACTCCATGGTCTAGAACTCAGTCCTGTGACTTGACCTGGTAGCAAGGGATGCTGGGACATGTAGTTCCAGGAGAAAGAGGAAAGGGGATTTGATGAACACAGGGTATCCTCCCTATCACAGGGTCGCTGTGAAGATGGAAATGATAGAAGTAAATCCTGTGACCTTTCTGGAACATAATAGGTGCTACATAAACAGAAGTCAGTAGTAGTTTTTTGGTTTTTTTTTTTACTGTTTGCCAACTTTCCCAAATGTTTAAGTATGGACAGACAAAGGCTGAGATAAAGAAGGATACCGGGGGAGAAAACGGAGAAAGGAGGAAAGCAACTATTGTGGACAGAAATGGAAGTGCTGGCCAGGTTCGAGGGGTAGGAGCAGACAGAGCTTGGCCGGGGGCTCGCAGGGAGCAGGGAGCCCAGTGGTACTAAGCACAGCATCTGACTTCCTGGCCAACACTGGCTCCCACCTGAGCCAGAAGGGACTTAGAAAGCTCTGAGTTTCCTTGGAAAACATTTCTCTGGCCCTCTCTGCACGTTATCAGCCAAGTTGGTTGTAATCAAACCCCCATGGGGCAGAGAGTGAGCTCTCAAACTGCCATCCCGGGGTTCCATCCAAATTGCTTGCATTTCATAGTTAAATTGGTAATTTCCCCACAAGTGTTCCTCCTCCCCATCCCGAGATTTGTTGGGAAAGGGAAGGTCGGGACATGCACCCAGACACAACCAGGCTCCTTGGGAGCACCTCCAAGCGGTCCTGAGTCCTCTGGCACACCTCGGCCTCAGGAGCAACCACGCCTGACCAGGACCCTGTCCTTGGGCCCCCCTGGCTCATGGAAGGAAGAGCTTGGACAAGAGCATTGGGGAAAGGCCTACAGGGGCCACAGTGGGTGACTCCAGAATGGGGGGCACCACTGTCCAAAATGAATGGGGGGGACTGACTGTTGGACATTTGGCAGGTATACACTTTCCAAGGGAAAGAGATGGGAGCAGGACCAGAGCACTCGATAATCTTAAAGTCCCCAAGGCCACGGGACTAGGGGACAGCTGGGGACGTCCCAGGGTGGTAGGCAGAGAGATTCCAGGAGGCTCTGAGGCCACTCACCTCCACTTGCTTGGTCACAAGCCAGCCCAGGCCCTAGGGGGACCACAGGAAGGGAGACTGGACCCTGTCCCCTGTCCTTTCAGAGTGGAAAGAGGGCCCATCTCAGACAAGGACAGACACTCACAGACACACACTCAGATAGCCATACACACATGTATGTACACAGGCGTATCCGAGAGATCTGTATGTGTGTACAGACACATACCTGTGTACATAAATGTCATGCATCCTGACGTCCCTCACCAGCCACACTAGGCATGTTCATGTTCATGGTGGGCATAGGGCCAGACTGCAGCCAGCACACGGTGACAATCGTGCATGACAGCCTCTGTGAACACACACGCACGTCGACACGGTCCGGCCAGCTGTGATGGCGTGATCACTGACCAACATGTGTACTCAGACACACATATATGAGGCTGAGGAAGAGGGAGAGCCAGGCCAGGAAATGGACCCCGCTTTGCAGGTGGCTAAGCAGGCGGCGGCTTGGATTCCAAATTATAGATAGAGCCAAGGAGACGTGGCCAAAGTGAGTCTAATCCGGCTGCATCTGAGAGTCTAATCTGGACAGAAGTGTGAAGGCGGGGTGGGGAGCTCCATGGTGGGGCAGGGTGGGTCCTTCCTGGGTGAAGCAAGTTCCCAGACTGCACTGGGGATCAGGGACCAAGAACAGCCCCTGGGGGAGGCCTTCCTCCCAAAGTGAAGCTGGATGCCAGAGCCTTAGCCCAGTGGAGAACAGGTAAAACCAGGAACTAGCCATGGCCCTGGGCACCTACAGTCAGGGGACTGCAACAGGGTTTGTGGGCCCTGGATGTCCAGGGTCCCCCAGCTTTCATCCTCTATTCAGGGAAGTATGATTGTACCAGCCCCACACACAATACCATGCTGGGCTCCCCACTCAGAGCCAGGCTGGGTCAGGGTGAGTGCAGGGACTTGGCAGGCAGGGCCTATGGACTCCATCAGTAGCTACAGCTAGGGAGATTGGGGGAAGACAGACCCAGCCTCTGAGCCAGCCTCTGGACTCTGTTATTCCCTCTGCTGCCAGGAAGACAACTGGTAGACCTGCCCTCGCCCTCCAGATCCCAAGCTAGGGCCCCACCGCTACCACAGCTAGAAGGGTCTTGGTCACACACACTCCCTGGCCTCCCCTCCCACTGCAAGGCAGTGGAGAGCTGAGCTGCACAACTGAAAGGGGTGGGCAGCAGGTGCTGGATTCTGATGCCCGGAACAGCTGTCTCCACCGTTTCTCCTCCAGCCCTAGCACGGAGAAGAATCCCACAGAGCTTCACAGCCCGCCTGCTCCTTTCTAAACAGACAGGTGTGAAGGAAGAAATGAGAACTCCAGCAGGGCAGGTGCAACCAGCTGTCTGTAGCTACAGCTCTCCACATCTTCTGCAGAGTCTGCTATGGGGACAAGAGACGGGTGGGGTGAAATTTCAGAACACTTGGTATTTCCCAACCACTCAGTGTCTTTCTCTGTGTCTCCCTCTCTCTCTCCTTTGTATATGCTGCTCTCTCTGCCTGGAATACCCTTTCACTGCCTTATCTCTGGGAAAACTCTTATTTAATCTTCAAAACTCTATTCAGGTGTTCCCTCTTCTATGAATCTCTCCCTAGCACTCCCCCTGTTTGATGAATTTCTCATTCCTTCCTCCAAATCATAGCATGTGTTATGATTTTCTATTCACGTCAGGTGTCTGTCTTCCCCACTTGACTGTGAGCTAGCTCCTTGAGGGCAGGAGCTGTGTGACACGTGTTTCTGCACCCCAGGGTCTGACAGAACATGTCCAGGAGAAGCAGTGTAACACAGAAGTTAAGACAGTGGGCTCTAGAATAAACCAGACCTGAATTTAAATCCCAACTCTGCCTTGTCTAGCTATGGGACTTGGACAAGTTGTTTCAACACTTTAAGCCTCAGTTGGCCCAAATATGAAATGGAAAGAATAATAATCAGCACTATGTCATCATCTGTCATGAGTAATAAATGATATAATAAAAATTTAGAGATTAGCCTGGAACCTGGCACATTAATTATTTTTGTTATTATCCCATGGGCATCTATGCTGTTGATTCTTTGTTGAAAAGTCACAATGACTCCTGTACAGGCCTTTTGCCTAGAAATCTCACAAGCAAGTGCATACAGTTAAGAGGAGTGAGTTCCATGAGAGAGCGGGGTGCTCTGGGAGCCCGGAGAAGGAACCACTCACTTCAGTGGCCATGTGCTCTGGTAGTTATGTTCATGAGCTTTGGTATCAGAACGTGCCAGGTTCAAGTCCTGACTCAGACAGAAACTAGCTATGTGAACTTAAGGAAGTTCTGTAAAAACTCAGAAACACTCTCCCTAAGGGCTCCTCTCCGGGGACGGCTGCTTGAATCAAAGGATCGTGGCAAAGTCATCTGCAGCCACAGCAGGACCCTGTGAGCGGGCTGTCCTGGGAATGGAGCCAGGGCAGCTCACCTGTGTCTCTATCAGAAGCTGTGTCCTTGCACATTCACTCATCAGCTCTGCTTGGGTTAGCGCTTAGCACCATCAGAGGCTGGAACTGGCTTCTATCTCAAGGCCCCGTGGCCTCAAAACCATGTCAGAGACAAATTGACTCCCCTACCCTTTGGCGGAAGACAAACCACTGCAGTTCCAGGTCAATGAGTCCCTACCATGGCTGTGACCCTGCTGTGACCACTGCTGTGACCACTGTTGTGACCCTGCCTCCCTCCTCCTAAAGAGACGGAGGTGCCGAGGGAGGGCTCAACGTCCCTCCTCTCAACAACTCCCCACATCCTCACTCCCAACTCAGAGGGAGAGAGGGCTCCTCCTCCCATCCAAGGGCAACCCTGCAGTCGGATGGAAACTCACACTTCCTCAAAAGTCTGCACCCAAAACATCTCCCCTGCCCTCTTGCAACAAACGGGCTCAAGATCCCCGCCCCCACGCTAAAGGCGGCCTTCCCAGAGTGGCCCGCACTTGTATCAAGCAGACCTGGATTCAAGTTCAGGCCCCATCACTTTCCAGCTGCATGACCTTGAGCCAGTCTTTTCATATTTGCATCTCAGTTTCCACATCTGGAAAATGGAAATTGTAGTCTCCATCTCTGAGAGAGGATTGTGAAATGAGGTGGTGACGCCTGGAAAGGGCTTAGCACAGTGGCTCCCTTTCACCACTCAAGCCCATTTTGTCATTATTATAAATGTGAGCCACTGTCTCATCAGGCTAATGGCCTCTTTTCTTCCTTTCACTAGCAGACTTCGTATATTTCCTGAGCGCTCAACCCCCTTAGCCTATTTCAAACGGTACCCTGTCCTCACACCTCCTGCCCAGGTCACCAATGATCCCTGGTGACCTAATTCAATGGCTTCTTGCCAGCTTCCAATTGAGGCATTTGTTGCTGACGCCCACCTGTTTCCTTCCTCAAATTCTCTCCTCCTTTGGCTTCACAGCTACTCTCCTAGTTCTCCTCTAACTTTTACGAACATCCTTCCCTACCTCCTTTCTGACTTTCCTAGATCAGTGGCTACACATTAGAAACGTCTGGGGAGCCTAAACTACCAATGGCCAGCCCCACCCTCCAGCAAGTCTCATTCAGTTGGTCTTAGGGAGGCTCAAGCATTCTGAGTGCAGCTGGTTTTGAGAACTGCAACCCCGGATGAAGACTATGCTGTTGGCCTTTCTACTTGTTACGATTATTTCGCGTTTACAGAAGAGACAAACTAATAGCAGCTTAGATAAGACAGAGGTTTGACAGCTACTGGGAAGTACTGGGGACAGGAGCCAGATTATAAGGTAAAGGAGTAAGTAGGAGGTAAGCCAGGAGCCACAACTAGAACACACCATGCTCTTCAGAAGTGTGACAACAAAGAGAGAGGCGACGGGAGGTAAGGAGGGAGGGGTTTGGGTTTCCTTTAATGATTTTCAATCTACTCCATTAAAGCAAAGTCTTCAGCAATGTAGATGGATGCTTACTTTTTTGGGGGGTGTTACAGTTTTCTGGGCAGCTTAAAAACAGCTAGAATAAACCTAGACATAGGGTATGTATGTGTATTTGAAATATAAGATCTTTAAAACTAAATATTTAGAGGAGTATATTTCAGAGGGAAGTGTCTAAGTGAAATAGAAAAAAGAGCATTTGCTTAACAGATTGAACATCAGATCACAAATAGATATTTTCTATTATATTAGAAAAATGGTATAGCAGGCAGGCAAGATACTGAAAGTGCAATAGAAGAATTACTCACCCAATGACTCAACATGGCCCAATATGAGCAAATGGGCCTCAAAAAAAAAAGACAGAGGTTCGTGTCTCTTGTACGTATGGACTCTAGAAGTCTGGATGAGTTTAGTGGCTGCATCAGGTACTTAGACTCATCCTACCTCATGGCACAAAACAGCTGCTTGAGCTTCACAGCCTTGCTCTAGCCAGCAGGAAGGAGAGAGAAGTGAAGAGCAGTAAAGGTCTGCAGGGACCACTTCCCCTCCTTCCTCACTAGCCATAACTTAGCAATGGCCACACTCAGCCTCATGGGAGGTTGGGAAGTATAGTCTTTATTCCACATGGTGTGTCCAGCTAAAACTTGAGGATCCTGATTCCTGAGGAGGAAGAAAGAGCAGCCCCGGCCATGCTCTCTTCTCTCTCCACACCCCATCATGTGGCAACCCCAGCACCTCTACCACTGCACCTGACCGTTTCCCCCAGCCACACCAGGGGCCCCTCAGATGCCCTTATTTCCAAACCTGTACTCATCTTACCAAGACCCATGAGGCAGCAGGAGTTTTTGAGATTACACACTCGGTTCTAAGACTCGAGTGACCGTGGATATGTGCCTCAACCACTATAAGCCTTTGTTTCCTTATCTGTAAAATAAGATAAGATATATATTTTATAGGTTATTGGGAAGATCAAATGGTTGGCTTACATAGAAACACCTTTAGAAAGCAACCCACTTGCAGCAACATGGATGCAACTAGAGATTATCGTACTAAGTGAAGTAAGTCAAAAAGAGAAAGACAAATGCCGTATGATATCACTTATATGCAGAATCTAAAACACAACACAAATGAACATATCTACGAAACAGAAACAGACTCACAGACATAGAGAACAGACTTGTAGTTGCCAAGAGGGAGGAGGATGGGAAAGGGATGGAGTGGAAATTTGGGGTCAGCAGATGCAAACTATTATCTATAGAATGGATAAACAACAAGGTCCTACTGTAAAGCACAGGGAACTATATTCAATATCCTGGGATAAACCATAATGGAAAGGAATATTTTTTTAAAGAATGTATATATATATACACATATATATATATATGTGTATATATATATATATATGAATCATTTTGCTGTGCAGCAGAAATTAACACAACATTGTAAATCAACTATATTTCGATTTTAAATTTTTTAAAAATGTAACCCAGGTGTTTCTTATGTGTAGGTAGAACGACAGCATCACCTGAACCCATCTTCCTCCAGGAGAGAAATAATTTGACACATATGGAGGGAGTTTTTCCTCTGCATCTTCCCTTTCCTTCCTCTTGCCTTCCCCAAGAACCCAACGTTCACTAGGTAACCCCTAGTGTCCTCAACAGGACTCTAAGCCCCTGTTCTCCCAGTCACAGCTTTCTCCATCCACTGAGCCAGTGCTCTCCAACAGTCCTGCCTGGCAAGGTGTGGAATCCTTTAATGCTGTATCTTTATTTGAATGATGTATTGCAAATTTATGGAAGAATTGGAAAGAAAGCATGTAAAACACCTAGAAGAATACTTAAAACATGGAAAACAGCCAGTAGGTCGTAGCTATTATTATTGCCAGCTGTGTGGCCTTGACTATCCCTGGGCACACCACAGCCTTAGTTTTATCACTAGCACTCAACAAACATGCCAACATAGAGCAGGTCGTATAGTGTAAGTTCAACCTGATTCTCAACTCAATGGTAGGAGAGAGGATCAAATCCAGGATCGGCCAATGAAGAGAGGCAAGTACAGACAGGGTCATGAGCCTAGATATAAGGTCAGGTAAACCCAGGACACGTCCGAGGAATAAGGAGGAGGCTAGCTTGGCAGGAGCAGGAGACATGCAGAGGAGAAATGGATGATACAGACAGAAGGATGACAGTGGCCACTGATGGACCTTGAAGGCCAAACTAAGAAGTTTGGGTTTATGCTGAAGGCAATAGGGAACCACTGGAAGTTTTAGATCAGGAAGTAGAAGAGTGGCACAAAGTGCAGAAAGAGACTAATCTAGGGCAGTCTGTGATGGTAAAGAGGGGGGAATGGATTCAAGAGATATTGCTGTAGAATGCAGAGGACTTGCTGACCAATAGGGTGTGAGAAGGAGGAAGACGGAGGAGCAATTTGACAATGATGATGGTGATATCAGGTGGTACAAGGCAGCCCAGAGATGGAACTGTTTCCAAATGGAAAGTGATGCCCTAAAACTCCATTCCGTCATCTAAACAGTATTTCTTGAGTATCTATGCTACACACTGCATGGGGCTCTGAGTGTATCACGGTGGACCAAACTGACAGTTCCTGTCCTCCTGGGAGATACAGCCTGGGGACAGGATGACACTGAGGTGCCTATGGGGCATCCAGCTAGAGACGTCCAGGAGGCAATTCAGAGAGGAGTCAGGGCTGGAGAAGGTTTTAAAGTCATTTTCCCAACTGCCCTGGACATACATTTCAGAAAGCATCCAGAGCTGGAGAAATCATCAGGAGTTTTCTTCAAGGCTCAGACCCTGCATTTCTCATGATACCCAGTCAAAGCCACCGCAGTATCCAGTTTCCCTCTGCAGGGCCCTGCTTCAAGGTGAGCATGGCAGAGGCAGCTCCCTTGGAGATGGATACCTGCCCCAATGGACAGGGGCTCCAGCCTCTTGATTACCTGCTAATGGGGTGTCTCATGATTGTAGTCATCTGATTAGGGATTCATGCTCTCGACATAACTGAGCAGAGACACAGGCCATAGAATCTGGGCCAGGTAGAGTCATCTTATGTATACTGTGGTGTAGGTGAGATCGTTCTTCAGCACTGCCTCACCTTTACCCCCACAGTGCCCTCCTCTCACTGTACATTCTGTTCCCTGAATGTACTTCTCCAGAATCCCCAATGTGCTAGCTGGTCCCCATTCTCCACCCTCCTAAGCTCAGACTATCTCCCTCTCTACAACCCCTCTAGCCCCTGCCTTTCAGCCTCCCAGACTCCCCATTCTCACTCCTGGCCCCTGTAAGCCAAATCTAGTGAACAAATCCACAGTTAATTAAATCCTGAGCATTTAGTGTGGGGATGTATCACTTGGAAGTAAACTGCATGAATGATACTATGGAATTATATTTTGACGTGTTCTAATTGTGTAGGTACAACTTACCATTCACTGTGTCTTTTCTGTGGATAACGGATACTGGTATCTCTTTTATAGAATTCAGAGGCCAATATAACTAGTATAAATGATATAGACGTTTAAGGCTGTATTCCTCTATCAGTGACATAGGATAGTTAGAACTACAATCTCCTGGCATTCATTCCTTGGAAAAGAAAGCAGTCCCTAGGTAACAAGGCACTCCAGTGTAGAAAGATGATCTTTTCTGTTGCCATCTGCTCTATGATGCACATTCCAGGAATACACCATGGGAGGGACTCCCTTTCCTTCAAAACCTACTCCTCCAGTGATTTTGTCAGTCTGGATCAAAAGCCTGAAAAAAAATATGCACTTTCTTTGACTCTGTAATTCTACCTCCAGAAACTTATTTTAAGACAAATGTATGTGCAAGGAGGTTTGTGGAGCACTGTTTAAAACAGCTACACAGAAAAATGGAAAGAACCTAGGTATAATATATACACAGTGAGATGCAATGCAAGATATTTACCTAATGTCTCTCAGCCCAAATCCACCCTTCCACATTCTGCTCTGCTGCTGGGCCCAAGACTCTGCATACTCCACTTCCCAGACTCCAGGACCAGCTGGCTTCCTGTTAGGTTCCGGCAATGGGAGGAACTCAAGGAAGACTGGAAGGCAGGATGAGAAGAGAAGGGACTGAGTTCCTGTTTCTCCCTTTCCTGCCAGCACCACTCCAGCAGCAGCAGCAGCTGGCTCCAGTCTCCACTTTCTTTCTGCACTCCCAAACCCAGCCTCCTCAGACTCCTCCAAGGTACCAGCAGCAGCTGGTGACACCCCTCCTTCCAAGGTCTGAGTGCCCCAGAACCCTCGCTCAGAGTTCCTAGGTTCTAGTTTCTCCACATCTTTTCTTTTGTTCCTCTAGCCCTCACCTCAGGGTGGTACCTGCTTCCTGCAGTTATTATCTTGATCTCTGTTTTTCCTTCTTGCTCTATCAGCTCCCCAACACCTATGTAGCCAATCGCCTGTATTAAATTCCCTCTGTTTGAAATACCTTATGTGGTACCTGATTTCCTAACTGGATCCTGGCTAATATAGATGCCATTTCACACCCATCAGATGGGGAAAAAATTATAAATGTAACAATACCAAGGGATAGTTAGGATCTAAAGCAACAGGAAATTTTATATATTGCTGATAGCACTGTAAATTAATATAACCATTTTAGAGAGCAGTTTGGCAGGCAATATCTAGTAAAGTTAAAGATATATTCACCCTTCAACCCTGCAATTCTGATTCTGGGTATGAACTCTAAAGAAATTCTTATGGATTTCCCAAGAAGATAGCATCATTCTTTACCTTTACTAACAGTAGAAAATGGATAAGTCGGACTTCCCTGGTGGCACAGTGGTTAAGAATCTGCCTGCCAATACAGGAGACACAGGTATGAGCCCTGGTCCGGGAAGATCTCACATGCCGTGCAGCAACTAAGCCCATGCGCCACAACTACTGAGCCTGTGCTCTAGAGCCTGTGAGCCACAACTGCTGAAGCCCACGTGCCTAGAGGCCATGCTCCACAACACGAGAAGCCACAGCAATGAGAAGTCCATGCACTGCAACAAAGAGTAGCCCCCGCTCACCGCAACTAGAGAAAGCCTGCATACAGCAATGAAGACCCAACACAGCCAAAAATAAATTTATTAAAAAAAAAAGAAAGAAAATGGATAAGTCTATTGTGGTATACTCATAATGGAATACTAGACAGCAGTTAAATGAATAAATGAAAGTTACATATATCAACATGGGTAAAATCTAGAAGCATCGTTTTGAGTGAAGAAAGCAACCTGAAAACAGATGTATATAGTAGGATATCATTTTATATATATATAAAGTTTTAAAGCCTACAAATCAATACTACATATTGCTAATGGGTACATTTGTGTATAGTAATGAGAATATTTTCATGCATGAGAAATGAGAAGCACTAATTCTAGAATAATGGTTACTCAAGGGCAGAAAAGAAAATGGAATCAGGAAAAGAAATACAGAGACCTTTGTCATTATCTCTTAAGCCATGGTGGTAGGTACCATTAAAACGGGAGTCCAGGGCTTCCCTGGTGGTGCAGTGGTTGAGAGTCCGCCTGCCGATGCAGGGGACACGGGTTCGTGCCCTGGTCTGGGAAGATCCCACATGCCGCGGAGCGGCTGGGCCCGTGAGCCATGGCCGCTGAGCCTGCGCGTCCGGAGCCTCTGCTCCGCGACGGGAGAGGCCACAACAGTGAGAGACCCACGTACCGCAAAAAAAAAAAAAAAAAAAAAAACGGAAGTCCAGAAGCAGAGGCTAAAGAGGGGGATAGAGTCTGTGTTTAGGAGGAGGGAGGAAGTAGGAGCCAATGAGCATATCATGCATCTACATTCATTAAAATGATTATGCAAAAATATAATTTATCAACATGAAGAGCTGTTAAGGACATATTAAGTAAAAAACTGAGGACATGTGGAGTACAAAATATTATGTATTTCATTTTCCCCTTTTTATAAGATACAATATATATGTGTGTATGAGGGGAAACAGCTGGAAAAAAATACACCAAAATGGTAACATGGGGACTTCCCTGGTGGTGCAGTGGTTAAGACTCTACATTCCCAATGCAAGGGGCCCAGGTTCGATCCCTGGTCAGGGAACTAGATCCCACATGCATGCTGCAATTAAGAATTCACATGCCACAACTAAGGAGCCAGCGAGCTGCAACTAAGGAGCCCACCTGTCGCAACTAAGACCCAGAGCAACCAAATAAATAATTTTTTTTTTTAATGGTAAGGTACCTACCCCTGGGTAGGAAGATTATAGATGACTTTTATTTACCTGTATTTTCTATTGTTTCTAAAACAAATATGAACTTCTTATATAATACATTCTTAAAGTTTTTTTTTTTACTTACTCCTACAGAAAATCCTCCCTTATCCATTGTTGTGATTGCAACATTCCACTGTGGGGTTTCCTAAAGCTTGGAATGTAAGATGATTTTAGGTAGTCAATGCAGATTAAGCATTTCTTATTCTCATAAGTATATATTTCACATATATTACAAAAATAAATCAGTTTCAACTAATGGTGCTGAAACAACCAGGCACTCACATAAAAAAATAAATAAATCTAGACACAGATTTTATACCCTTCACAAAACTTAACTCCAAATGGATCACAGACCTAAATGTGAAATGCAAAGCTATGAAACTCTTAGAAGATAACGCAGGAGAAAAATAAATTAGCACATCAAACCCATGATTCAGTTGATACTCAAATTTTTTAAAACGGGATTCCTGCAGTGCATGGGGGCAAGGATTATCTTTTCAATAAATGGTGCTGGGTCTGCAGGATAGCTAGATGGAGAAAATGTAATTTAGACCCTACCTCACTATATACAAAATCAATTCCAGGTAGCCTAAATGTTAAAGATAAACAATAAAGCTCCTAGGTCAAACATGGGAGAATCTCTTGGTGACTTTGGGGTGCAAAGATTTCTTAAACAGAATAAAAAACTACCAATCATATAGGAAAAGACTGAAAAACCAGACTGCTTTAAAATTAGGAACTTCTGTTTATCGAAGCACACCACTGAGAGAAAGAAGAAAAAAAAAAACGAAGAGTAGAAGATGGCAATATTTATAATCTGCAATAGACTTGCTTCCAGAAGATATAAAGCAGCCCTACAAACCAATCATTAAAAGACAGACCACACAATTGACAAATGAGCCAAAGACTCAAACAGGCACTTCACAGAGGATGCCCAATTATCTCACAAACGTAAGACAAATGAGCAGTACTTGTGGAGAACTGGCAGTATTTTCTTCTTTTTTTTTGATGGTTAAATGATATTTTTATTGTGTTCTCTTTCTTAATCTGAGAGGTGATTAGATGGGTCCATTCACTCTTAGTTTCCTGATTTTCTATTCTTGAAGCTGCACACTTAAGATCTGTGTACTCTTCTGTATATACATTATGCATCGATAAAAAGATGACTTAAAAAAAGAAATTTGGGTAAAAAAATAAATAACATTTTTGGCCTTGATTGATCTACAGAAAGTTTAGAAATGTAATACTGCATTACATAACTTTCAAACAGAAACAATAGAAAGATAAACCAAAAAAATAAATAAAATTGATTACCTTTGGAGGGAAGGGTAAGAACAAGAGGAAGGAGATAGGAATAAACATTAGACTTCTCTGCAATGAAACCGCTCTTTTTTTTTTAACAATCTTCATTCATAATCATGTAAATAGCATGATTTTAAATACAATTTTTAAATAATTTATAAGAAATATAAATCAATTTAATAATGAAGGTAGCACACAGATGCAGCAAAAATTATGATGGTGTCAACCTGAATTACTGAATTTCATGCTGTATGAAAGTAAGATTTCCATACGATTGGGCATGCTGCCACCGCCCTTGTTACAACCAGGGCAGACATTGCTAATCTATCATAGATCTTTCTCACGGTTCCTAGATTTCACCTCAGAATCCAACTCAACACACCACTCCAGGAATAAACTAGCGGTTACCAGTGGGAGAAGGAAGATGGAAGGGACAAGACAAGGGTAGGTGATTAAGAGGTACAAACTACTATGTATAAAATAAAAAGACTAGGGACTTCCCTGGCAGTCCAGTGGTTAGGACTCTGTGCTTCCACTGCAGGGGGCACAGGTTCGATCCCTGGCTGGAAAGCAAAGATCCCACATACCACGTGGCAAGGCCAAATAAATAAATAAACTACAAGGATATATTGTACAACACAGGGAATATAGCCAATATTTTATAATGACTATAAATGGACTATAACTTCTAAAAATTGCAAATCACTAAGTTGTACATTTGAAACTTATATAACACTGTACATCAACTATACCTTAAAAAAAACAAACAAGAACAACAAAACAGTACTCTAGGCAGCACTGACACAGGAATTAAAACATGTTTGCCATCCCTATCCTATCACAGTAGGTTTCAAAGAACCAGGTAGAAGCGGTCACAAACTCACCCAGGTCTCCTAACCCCTCATTTCACTCATGGGAAAACTAAGGCTCAGAGAGAAGTGGCTTTCCCAAGGACACAGCAGAAGTTTAATTTTCACTCTGCTACGCCACTACCAGCCTTAACATTCCAGCCTAAAGAATGGGCCCCCACACACCTGGGCAGAGGAGGCAGACAGAAGCAGTCAGCTGTGATGAGCTCTTCAAGGACTCCCAGGTAGGAACACCAGAGCTCACCCTTGTAACGAGCCTGCTTCTGCATCCAGAGCTCTCCCCTTCCCTTAATAACCAGGCCACTCTCTTCCCTAACCACCATCACAGAGCCTGCAGGGCTTTGCTGACTCATACTGGGGACTCTGCCATTTCCCTGCTCAGAAATTGTCCGTGACTCCCTGTTTCCTTAGTCCTAACTCCTTTACCTGGCATTCCAAATGGTTTGTGATCAGACCCCAAGCTGCCTCTTTTTCTTCCTCTCAGCTTACTACCCACCATGAACTCCAGTGCAATCTCACTTCCAGATCTTCGTCCATGATGTTCCAACTACCTTGTGCTTTCATTGAGTCCCAGAGAGTGAAACTAGGACACATTTAAAGTCTTCCTTCCAGGCTCTGGGATGAAGCCAAGCCATAGGGTGTGGTCAGGAGGCTCCAACTGGAAGGAAAAAGGACTCCTGAGGCTGGAGCCAGGTCACAGGGTGGACACGTTCTCTGGGGCTTTCTCAACCTTCTTTAGACAAAGGACCTTTGAGAATTTGAATAAAACTATGGCCCTCATTCCTAGTTAAACACACAACATTTTTCACTTAGGGTCAAAGGGCAGGGGAACAACAACTGTTGCTCCGGTTTTCATGGCTGTGTAACAAATCACCTAAAAATTTAGGCATGTAGAACAACCACCATTTTATTCTGCTCCCAAATTTGTGGTTCAGAAGTTTGGGCAGGGCATCACTTCCAGCAGACTCTACCCGTCAAAGCAGTCCCAAGCCAGCCCAGATTCAAGAGGAAAGGAATTAGCCTCTGCCTCCTGGTGGGATGTGACCCACTGCGCACAAGCTTATGCAATGGGAGCTTTGTCCTGGCCATCTCCGCAATGATCAATCTGCCACTCGAAGCCCCTGCTCACATGCAAAATGGGGTCACATCAACCAGGCTGCTTCATCGAGCAGCCTGGAGAGAACAATGCTTAACGTTCATCTAAGTCCCTTTTTCAACAGGCTTCCTCATGCTCCGCGGTTCGCCCTTTCTGCCTGGAGAAAAGCTGCGGCAGCTGCACCGCACACCTCAAGGGTCACCCTCAGGATGTGCCCTCGGTGACAATGCTTTCCTGGCAGCTCAGGACCTCATGGACTAATAAAAAAAAATATGTGTTCACCCAGCTTTCTTCTGCAGTCAGGTGGCCTCATCTGGGGCAAAGGTAAATCTGATGAGAGACAGAGAATCAAAATGAAAAAGGTTCAAACAAAAGACGTCATTGAGAGAGAGGATGTAAATTGGTACAACCTTTCCGAAGGGCAGCTTGGTCATATGTATCAAAATGTAAAATGTGTGGTACTCTTTGACCCAGCGCTCCCACTTCTAGAATTTAGCCCAAGGAGATAACAGACCAAATGCAAGAAAACAAATACATAAGCACTACATGGGCAGGTACACAGAGTGTTGTTTATAACAGTGAAAACTTGGAAACAACCTTCACGCCCCCATGTCACTGATAGATTAGGCAAATAAATTGCAGTTCATTAATATTAATATTCAAAGAATGAAGTCGATCTCTATGGAGTGATATGGAAAAATCTCCAAGACATACAGTTAAGTGGAGGAAAAAACTATTTGAACCATACATGTCATAAACCGTATTTATATAAAACTACGTGTGCTTCAGCCCAGAGAGAGACGGCTGGAAGAAGGTCCCCTGGGTTGTAGCATTTGGTGTGAATTTTGCTTTCTTCTGTGTTGTTAAAATGTTTAATAACGAGGAGGAGGCTTATATTACACTTACTATGGCTGTGAACTGTGGTAAACCCCTTACTGATGTTAACTCACCTTATCCTCACAACAGTGCTGTGAAGTGTATACTGCTATTATCTCCATCTTAGAAGACAGGGATACGGAGGCACATAGAGGGCAACAGCTCGCCCCCAGTCCCATAGCCAGTAAACAACAAAGACGGGAGCCAAACCCAGGCAGTCAGCCTCAGAATCTATGCGCTGTCATTAAGCTATCCTGCCTCTCTCCAGCGATTTGATAAAGCGCATTTACCAAAACAGTAAAGACTTTTTTTAAAAGTCACCAAATTGGCCTTAAGAATCTTTACGTTTCTAGAAGGAGCTTCCATGGGTCTTTGCAGGGGGTTTTCCTGCCCCTCTATCCCACTGGATGTACAGACAGAAATCCTCCTGGGAGAAGTCCAAGGGATGTGACAAGGTCTGCCCCAGGGAGCCCCATAGTGCAAACGGGAAATTAAGGAGACCCAACGGGAGGCTTGTCGTCTTGGGCTGGAGTGTGGGGTCCTTCAAGTCTGTGGCTGTTCAAAGGCCAAGAAAGAGACCCCTGGAGCCTGCAGACCCAAGCTGCAGCTCCTGACCTGAGGCTCCATTCAAGGCTGGAAAAATGTGTTATGATAAATATGTTTCAAATGAGACCCCAGTGGCTAGAACGTGAGATCCAGCAGATAGTGGCATCAAAGGATGATCACGAGAAGAGATAGATGATGGGCCGTACAAAAGGATGCAGGGGTCCCAGCCAGAGTCCACACTTGGACTCTGGGCATGCCTGCAGGAGGGCAAGGCAGGCCCACCAGGAACTGCGGCATGCGGATGAAAGGAACATCTGGGGAAAACTCATCCTAAGGGAAGGGAGAATTGCAGCCCAGAGCTTGGTCCAAAGACGAAGGTAGAGGCGATTCTGAGGACAGCTCTGCTATGTCACCTGGTTCCCCAGCACATCCCTACAGTCTCAGGCCCTAGGACCGAGGACACAAGATGCCTCCATAAACACAAGTGGGAGTTTGAGAGGCCATTCCTCTCCCACCTGCCTGGATCCCTGCCAGCAACCGAGTCAGCAGCAGTCCCTGGGGCCCCCATGCACAGGGAAATGAGAGCTGCAGCCCCTTCAGCCCAAGGGATACAGCTGGCACTTTGCACTTCTATAGGGACAGGAGAGAAGCGGTAGACACTGGTGGTTGTCAAAGGCACACGAGGCATCCTTGGGATGCCCAGGACAACTTGGGAAGGGATTAAAGGTCTCAGGACTTGTCTCAGAGCAGTTAGGAGTTAAGTTACCCGAGGAGAGCATGCAGTGTGAGAGGGAGAGGTTCAAGAGCAAATCCACAGACAGACAGGAGAGAAAGAGGGTGTGCAAGAAGATCCGATGTGCGATCCTCTGTGTCCTGGGGCCGCCCTCATGGGGAGGGGGATGGGTTCTTCCCACCTCGTCATCCCCACTGCCACCCCAGGCCCCTCCTCCTTCTCACACTCAAGAGCCCCTCTCCCCAGCTAGATTTCAGTGCCCCCATCCACACCATTTAGGAACCCTGGTCTGTGTCTTCCTTCCATCAGAAGTCCTCAAGAATCAGGTAGGGGGACTTCCCTGGTGGTGCAGTGGTTAAGAATCCGCCTGCCAAGGCAGGGGACATGGGTTTGAGCCCTGGTCTGGGATAGATCCCACATGTCATGGAGCAACTAAGCCAGTGAGCCACAACTACTGAGCCTGCCCTCTAGAGCCCGCATGCCACAACTACTGAGCCCGTGTGCCACAACTACTGAAGCCCACACGCTTAGAGCCGGTGCTCCGCAACAAGAGAAGCCACCACAATGAGAAGCCTGTGCACCCAACGAAGAGTAGCCCCCGCTTGCCGCAACTAGAGAAAGCCCGCACACAGCAACGAAGATCCAACGTAGCCAAAAATAAATAAATAAATTTATTTTAAGAAAAAAGAATCAGGTAGGGCTACTAGGCTGGAGGCAGAAGGGATCTTACTCTGAAAACTTTCTTTTTAAAGCAAAGCAAGAAACAAATGGCTCTGCAGTCCACAGGGATCACCTAGGGTTGGAAATTTAAAATGCATTAAGGTTGAGCGACCTATAAACATGTCATAACACCCTCTGCAAGCTGCTGCCTCCGTGACTTGCGGGCACGGGAGCCCCAACGGGCACAGGCAGGCACGTTCCCCACGCACACAGATGGACACACACCCATGCGCGCCCATCCCTGGAACACACTCTTTCACGCCTGTGCTCATATGTGCATGCATTCTCCCTACTCTCCACACACAGCTCTGTGCACACGGTCCCCCAAACATACGTGCATTCACAGAGCCTGCACATGCGCTCCTATAGGAAGAGAAGCGCCACTACATCCAGCCCCACCTTGTGCATACTCACACCTGCTGCATTCACACATACACACAGATTTGCACGCTAGTCACCCCACACCCTGCACATACCTTCACCCTGCATATACACAGATGCACACGCTCACTCACACCCGCCCCACCCACATATAAGGATGTGTGTGTACATTCACATACACTCATCCAAAATATAGACATTAATATGTATACACAGTCATCCCACACCAAGTGTATGCATTCGCTTTACTCAAAGCAAAGATGTGCACAAACATGAATGCTCACCCACGCACACAGAGCATGTATACAAACTCAGTCCACTGAGTTGCAACACAATCACATAAACATTCAGCATTCCCACAGACTCCAGTAGCCATCTGGGTGACCACCCAGCCTGGACTCTTGATTTTTTTTGGCTTTCTTTTCTTTGGAAACGATGCCACCATTTGCCCAGTGGCTCTTCTGAAAGCCTGAGCATCACCCTTGATTCCACCACCTTCCTCGCCCTCCACATCCAGATCATCCTTAAAGCCAATCATTTCTCTCATCTCCGAAGCCATCGTTCCACTCCATGGCACCGTCCCTCATCTGCACCACTGCTACAGCCCCCTCCCCAGCGTCCCCATTTCTCCTGTAGCCACCTACAATTCATCCTCTACGTGGCAGCCTGGAGCAAAAGACCTTTCAGTGGTTTCCACGGCACTCTAACTAAAAGGCAGACTCCTTACCCAAGCCCACAAGTGGATGTGATCAGACCTCTGTCTCTCAGGCCCTGACCTCATCTCACACCTCCCCTCCCCTCTCTCAACCACCTCGGCCTCCTTTCATGGTCTCGAGCAGGCCAAACCCTTCCTCCCTCGGAACCTTTTCATATACTGCTCCCTCTGCCTGGGATGCTCTTTCCCTGACTTTTCCTATGGCCACACACATCCTCTAGGTCTCTACCGTAATGTCACCTCCTCCAGTAAGGACTCCCCTGATTTTCTAATCTAAACAGGATGCTCCCCATCATTTTATTTTTTCTATTGAAGTATAGTTCATTTACAATATTGTGCCAATCTCTGCTGTACAGCAAAGTGACTCAGTTTTACACATATATAAATTCTTTTTTTAATATTCTTTTCCATTATTGTTTATCCCAGGAGATTGGATATAGTTTCCTATGCTATACAGTAGGACCTTTTTGTTTATCCATTCTAAATGTAATAGTTTGCACTTACCAAACCCAAATTCCCAGTCCATCCCTCTCCCTCGCCACCCCCACCCCCCTTGGCAACAACAAGTCTGATCTCTATGTTGTGATTCTGTTTCTGTTTTTGTAGATACGTTCATTTGTGCCATATTTTAGATTCCACATATAAGTGATCTCATGTGGTATTTGTCTTTCTCTTTCTGACTTACGTCGCTTAGTATGATAATCTCTAGGTCCATCCGTGTTGCTGCAAATGACATTATTTTATTCTTTTTAATGGCTGAGTAATATTCCATTGTGTATATATGTACCACATCTTCTTTGTCCATTCATCTGTTGATGGACATTTAGGTTGTTTCCATGTCTTGGCTATTGTGAATAGTGCTGCTATGAACATGGGGTGCATGTATCATTTTGAATTATAGTTTGTCTGGGTATAGGCCTAGGAGTGGGATTGCTAGATCATATTCCCCATCATTTAAATCCACTGTATCTTGTTTCCTGCATAGTACTTACCATAAGCAATTTCTTTATGTTCATGTCTGCCTTTCCTCCTAAGCCTGCACTGTCCAATAGAGTAGTCACATGTGGCTAATTAACTAAAATTAAATAAAACCAAAAATTCAGTTCCTCTGTCAAGTTAGCCACATTTCGAGCTCTCAGTAGCCACATGTGGCTAGTGGCTACTCTACTGCACAGAGTGAACATTTCCATCATCACAGAAAGTTCTAGACTGCAGCTTGGAGAGAGCAGGGCAATGTCTCCTCTACTCACCAACACGTACTCTGTGATCACCATGGTGTCTGGCACACGGTAGGGGCTCAGGGAATATTTATTGAATGAATTCACACATGTGTACACAGTCCTAAAAAAGAGATACCCCTTCCACATATCAAAGACCCCATTCAAACGCCACCTCTTTCTTGAAGTCTTCTCACCATCCTTCCCTTCCCCTTTCTCCCAGCCATGGTGCATATATCTCGGTCACAGATGGGTCCTTATTGGGCACAGACCTGAGTTTGCTGCAGGCCCTTTTACCCGACACTGGCTGTGAGATGAGACGAGAAGAGGAATGGTTCAAGCTGTATCCTCATCAAGAACCCCCTCCATTCACCTCTTTAAAGGCAGCAGAGCAACTGCATTAAAAGCACAAGCACTGGACACAGGCAACCCTGGTTCACACCCAGCTCTGCCTCTTACTAGTCATGACTCTGGGTAGCTTGCTGAACCTCTTTGAGCCTCAATTTCCTCATCTGTAAAATGTGTGTAATAATGCAGACTTCACCGCTATTAAAAGTAAAAGAAATAATGCACGTCGAAGATGTTGCAACATTCCCTTGGAGGAGGGCGTTGCCTACCTTAGCAGAAGTAGGATTCATTTACATCCCGCCAGCCCTAAACCAAGCCTTGTGTGGAAACCTCAGTTTCTTCCTAATTTATTCCAGAGATGTCTGAAATTCCTGATAGATGGCTGCTCCAGATCACTGCCCAGATGGCCTAACGATTAACGAGGCTCTGATCCTGGCCCCGTGGCTGCAAGTCTGGAGCAAAACAGTCAATGGCTATACCTCAGTAATTAGTTTACATGCTATTAAAACACAAGTATTCATACCAACATTTTGTTAAAAGCAAGCTACAGTTACCACTGAGCCCCAGCCATGGTCCTCGGAGGTCACTCCACCCAAGACGGGGTGAGGTCCATGGAGGAGCCTCCTTGGTCCTTCTGGCTTGAGTCTCTCCAGGTAGGATGATGGGGGAAGAAGGCCCTGGCCAAAATAAATGATCAGAAAGGAAGGAGCAGGCCCCCGGAGGAAGCAGCTGGTTCAGGAGGATAAAGGACGGGCGATTACAGGGACGTTAACCCTCCATGTCTTGGCTATTGTGAATAGTGCTGCTATACGGAAAAGACAGTATGTGCAGTGATAAAGTCGTGGCATCTGACGCTAAACTGCCTGGGTCCAATCCCAGGCTGTTCCTCACTGGCTGGGTGACCTTGACCAAGTTACTTGTCCTCTCTATGCCCTTGTCTGTGTAGCAAGGAAAATTGTAGTACCTACTTCAATGGGTTTTTGCGGGGATTGAATTAGTTAATATTATAAAATGCTTGGAATAAAGCCTGGCACCTGTTAAGTTCTGTACATCAATTGGGAAAGAGAGTTGAGGTGCACTAAGAATTGGGTCTGGGGGCTCTCCCTCCACCTTTGCCCTCTCTTCTTCCTTATGTCACCTTACAAAACCTTCCCACTTTCTCCAAAGTCCTCTGCACCCAACCAGCCCACACCCCAAGTCTAGGCAGATTCCATCAGAGACCCCGAGTGGCTCTGAAGGAAATACAAGCGACTGAAACGGGGAAAGAGGCTCAGACACCCATCCTTCTTGTCATCCAGGGTGCAGGAATTAAAACCACGACGAGGGATCTCGGAGAGTCTCACAGAGGGCCGAGATGCACTCAGAACGCTTCTGAATGAGTGCAGCTTTGTTCAGTTGGAAATCTTAATGCAGCATATAATTCTCTGGGCAGGCCTCAGGTGTCCATGATTCAGGTTTTTAAAATACTGAAATAACACTGGTACAGTAACCAAAATTGCCTGCATTTCAGTACAACAATACAGAGTACCAGAACACCAGAATATTACATTTTAAAAAGTCTTAGAATCCCCTTATCACGCCCAGATTTCATGGTCAAGAGCTGTTTCAGAAGAGAATACGTGGCCTGTCCACTGAGGCAGCCTCTCCATGTTGCGAAGCCTAGGGCCAGGGGTGGGGGGTCGGGGAGGAGGGAGAAAGGCGGAAGAGGAAAAATCATTGAAGAAGACAGATGGGCATCAGGCCTGTGAAAGGCAGTGTAACCGCCCCTAAAGATGTCCACATTTTAGTTCTTGGGATGTGTGAATGTGACCTTACAAGACAAAAGAGACTTTGCAGGTGTGATTATGTTAAGGCTCTTGCAGTGGCGAGATTATCCTGGATTTTCTGGGTGGGCCCAAAGTAATCACAGGATCCTTATTCTTATAAGGAGGCAGGAGAGTCAGAGGCAGAGAAAAAGAGAAGATGGTGATGACAGAAGCAGAGGTTGGAGTGATGTAAGGCCACAAGTAAAGATCTGGGAGGAGAGCATCTCAAACTATATGATTAGCCTTTGCTCTGTAACAAACCACCCTGAAACTTAATGGCATAACAAAACCATCATGTGTTTGCTCCCAGTTTTGCAATTTCAGCAGAGCTCAGGGAGAATGGCTCATCTCTGTTTCATGCAGCATCAGTTGAGATGACCCCCCTGGGGCTGGAGGGTGTACTTCCAATATGGCTCACCCATATGGTCCAGCAAGTTGGGAGGCAGACACTACACGAGGCTCTTCCACATCTGCTAGCCTCTCTCTATATTCCCGATAATGGAGCTATTAAGAACTGGGGGCCTCAGATGTTTAGTTTATACCATGCCCCCAAAGGGCTGCATGATGTGGCCTCTGGTGTGTCACAGACACACAGTGGGCAGTTCGTCACCCCTGCTGCTTCTAGAACTCAGATTGTAGGAGGAACTTCCTGTGTGCCAGGCACTGTTCTAAACTTTGTATCCAGATGTATTATCTCACTATATCCTCACAATAGCCTTATGAAATAGGTCTTATTACAGATAGGAACACTGAGGCCCAGAGTCACAAAGTTAGAAATTGGCAGATCTAGAATTTGAACCCAGGTAGGTTGATTCCAGGGACCACTACCCTAGACTGCCACATAGCCATCATTTGAAATCCCCAAATTTAAGGATGGCAGGAGACCCTGCAACCTTCCCTCTTATGGGGAGAGGCACAGGAGATGCAACAGACCTTCCTGGAGAGGGGCACGGACCAAGGCGGCATGATGTTTCAGGAAAAGAACCAGCTTGGAATAACGTATACACACTACTATATATAAAATAGATAAAAACAAGGACCTAGTGCATAGCACAGGGAACTATACTCAATATTTTGTAATAACCTATATGGGAAAAGAATCTGAAAAAGAGCTCTTATATATATATATATATATATATATATATATATATCTCTGAATCACTTTGCTGTACACCTGAAACTAACACGACACTGTAAATCAACTATACTTCAATTAAAAATAAAAAAGGAAAAGAACCAGCTTGAGAGTCAGATCAGTGTGGAACCAAGGCCTGACTACCACTTCCTAAGGGACCACAGGGAAGAACCTTAGATCCATTTAGCCTCATCTTCCATTCAATAACACAGAGATCCTCATTCATTCAGCAAATAGGTACTGAGCGTCTTTTATGTGCCAGGAACTGTGCCATGAGTGACACACACACTGTCCCTTGTCCTCATGAATCTGACATTCTAGCTAGGAAGACAGATGAGAAAACAGATGAACACACAAAATAGATTTAAGCCCTAATGAGATCCATGAAGGAAATTAACAAGGAGCTGAGGGCAAAGAGCAGGGGAGGGTACCTCTTTGGGATGAGAATGGTCACCCTAAGGATAAGAAGGAGCCGGCCACGCAGAGAGGAGGCGCAAGAGCACCCGGGCAGAGGGAAGGGCACGTGCCAGAACCCCAGGAAGTTTGGGAAGCAGAGGAGCCCAGCAAGGCTAGCGCGCAATGAATGAAGGGATCATAGCAGAAGATGCTCGTCACTCTTCTGGGCTTGTCATGAGCTTGGAAAAGGATCCTGCTCGGAAGGCTGTAGGCATGACGCCTTCAGTAGGCATGCGGTAGACACTTAATAAACGTGAATTCTCTTTCCTCCCTGAGAGAGCTGGGTGCTCTGGGTCCAGAGAGAGCCTCCTTCTCGGCCAGGAGCTGGGGTCAAAACTTCCGGGCATCTTCACCCACGAATCCCTGATGGCTGCTCGAGGTCCCCGAGCTCCAAGCCTGTTTGCCACCATCCAAGTGCGCATTTTCTCCCTTTGTCTAATTATTCCTAATTGGAAGAAAAATTGTTTGGAAAATCAGCTGGCATCTCCTCAGCTCCGGTGTCCTAGCAACCCAGCTCTCGAGGATGACACTAGGAGAGGAGGCGCTTTGTCGCCTCCGCACTGCAGGAAGCGCCAAGGAAGGGCGAGCGCCACAGCGACGCCCCCAGACTGGCGGCTCCCCCACGCGCCCCTCCCAGCCGCACCCCATCCCCACGCGCGCACACACCCGCGCACATCCGCGCGCTCACTCCACTGAGGCCACCCGCTCTGTCCCTGCCTGAAACGTCACCTCAGCCTCTCTGGAAAGCAGAAGGTGTCTCCAAAATAGATTTCTAATTTTCCAGCCACCTGCTCGGCTGAAAGATATTCTGGAGTCTATAATTACTTTTTAGGCACTTAACTAGAGTCTAGTTTCTAGGGCAACCTGATGCATCTCTTAATGTGTTTATGGATAAATCGCACCTTCAGGCTTAGGTAGAGTGGCCCGAGAGTGGCCCAGCTAGGCCCCGGGGGAAGGAGCCGCCTCCCAGCTTCATTCAGACGTTTTTTGTTTTTTTTTTTTTTTTTTTGCAGTACGCGGGCCTCTCACTGTTGTGGCCTCTCCAGTTGCGGAGCACAGGCTCCAGACGCGCAGGCTCAGCGGCCATGGCTCACGGGCCCAGCCGCTCCACGGCATGTGGGATCTTCCCGCACCGGGGCACGAACCCGTGTTCCCTGCATCGGCAGGCGGACTCTCAACCACTGCGCCACCAGGGAAGCCCCCATTCAGGCTTTTTAAGAAAAATAACACTGACCTCCACGAGTCTGGGGAAGGAGTAAATGAGATGATGTGGGTACAGCTCCTGGCACAGGCCCAGGGAAGTTCTCCGAGAATATTTAGCAGCTGTAGTAACAGTTTTAATGAAAACAGATGGCATGGCCTCCACCTTATGGAAGCATGCAGACTCGGAGGCCAAGCCTCAGAGGCAGAAGCCACATCTAGCTTCCACCTGACACCTTTGGAAGGCAGAGAGTGTGGTGGCTGGACCAGGGTTCCAATCCCCACGGCACCATTTACTGGCTGTGTGATCATGGCAAGTTACTCACCATCTCTGTGCCTCAGTCTCTCCCCCTGGAAAGTAGAAATAATGATGGCACCCCCCTCAGAGGGTTGTGATGGGGCTTAAAACAGTTAATTCATGGAAAGCACTGAGCACGGTGCCTAGCTCATCGTGAGTAATGAGTAAGTATTCTATTACTGTTATTATCAAAAAAAAAAAAAAATAACAGAACAGCTCCCCCGGGGCCAAGAAAGCCCCGTGTGGGTGTCAGGAGACAGAGATGGCTTCGGGGGGGCTTACAAACTAGAGCAGAGGTCTCCCATGGGAAGAAAATACCCACATATTGTAACTTCCATTTGTGTTTTTATCTCATCCTTTTTAATTTATATTTTATATATGTCTTATGATGCTTATATTATATATTATATATTATATATATGTATGGCCTCATTCAATCACGTTTCAAGGACAGGGGAATGTGATTCAAAAAAGGGTAGGTGAGGGCTTCCCTGGTGGCACAGTGGTTGAGAGTCCGCCTGCCGATGCAGGGGACACAGGTTCGTGCCCTGGTCCTGGAAGATCCCACATGCCGCAGAGCAGCTGGGCCCGTGAGCCATGGCCGCTGAGCCTGCGTGCCCGGAGCCTGTGCTCCGCAACGGGAGAGGCCACAACAGTGAGAGGCCCGCCTACCACAAAAAAAAAAAAAAAAAAGGTAGGTGAGAGGGAGTAAAACAAATTATTTCAAATGGAAGGGGCCCTAGGGGTCATTCCACAAACCCCCACCCATATTTCACACATGCGGACACCGAAGGCCAGCAAGGGGACCGCACTCAACCCAAAAACAAGAACCAAAGCTCTGAGAAATCCACAGAGAGCCCAAGAAACTGGAGCCACAGGATTCCTGGGAGACAAGGGCCCCATGGGCAGCGCAGTCAGGAAGGCTTCCTGGAGGAGGGGACAGGGACCAAACTTTGAGTGAAAGAGCAAAGTCTCATCTGGGCAAACCTCGGAGAGGAGGAGCCATTGCTTATAAAGCCCCTCAACATGGGCTCCCCAAGGGTCATGACGTGGGTGGACACTCCCCTTGGTCACCTCGTCTCCATCCTTCCCTCTGTCTCCCTTTCTCTGCATTTTTGTCTGCCTGTCTTCTTTGGGTCAGTCTCTCTCTTTCCTGAGGTATCTGGTCATTCTCCAACCTGGGGCGAGGGGCCAGGGAGGGGTCTCCTTCCTGGATCCGTATTGTGGGTCCCTGTCTCTCCCGGGCTCTGGGTCTCTCGGTCTCCCAGTATCTCTACCTCAGAGCACATCCGTGGGTTGACTTGACTGTCTGTCACCTCCTGGGCCTGTTTCTCAAGTCTCTCTCTCTCTGGCTCTGAGTATGTGTGAATGGGGGTGGTACGCAGCCGGGTTTCTCCTTGTCTGATTCTGTCTGTCCATCCGTCTGCCTGCCTGACGTCTCTCTGGGCCTCTCTTTAAGTAGATGATTCTCAAATTGTAGTCCAGAGACCAGTAGCGTTTCTTGGGAATCTGGTAGAAATACACATTCTTGGCCCCTCCCCCTGCAAAGATTCTGTCTTCGACCAAACTCTATTCACGCTCCTCTGAGCTCTTCTTCAACCACGCTCTTTTCCAACTCAGCTCTTTTTCATTGGTTTCCATGTTCATCTCTGCATTGTCCAATTTTAGCAAGAATCCTGCTAAGTCAGTTTAACCAGAAGCACCCCACCACCACCCCTCAATAGATATCTGACCAGGTTCCTCATCTTCCACCATCCCTCACCTGATGTCTGATCACCCTGGCCTCCCTTCAGCAAAAATCCCGCTAGGTTGATTTAGCCAAAATCTCCCCTCACCCATGACGTTTCCTCTTAGTAATTTTCCATCCACTGACCCCCTACCCTGCTCTTTGGCTGTAAGTTCCCACTGACCCAATCTCTCTCCCTCACTGCAGAATCCCATTGCAGTAGTCCCTGTACCTATCAGGATACCATTTCCCACCCCCAGCCCCGGGAATAAAATCTTCCTTACTGTGCTGTAACAGCAGCATTGAATATTTTTTCCTTTAACACCCCAAACAGACTGGATCTGAACCCTGAGGTTGAGCCCAGCAATCTCTGTTTCTAAAAGCCCCTCCAGGTAGCTGGGGGTGTCTGATAACAGGCCAACTTTAAGCACCAAGTCAATCTTTCTGGCTCTGTTGGGAGTGGGGGATGGAAGGGGGCTCCTTGCTCTCAGCCTCGTCTGTCACTGTGTCACTCTCCTCTAGGTCTATGTCTGTCACATCCAAGGCGACGGGACAGGAAGCAGCTGCATCCCCAGGGGTGTACTTCACTTGCTGTCCCCTGTCTCCAACAGCTCAGATGCAAACGAAGAGCAGACATCTGAGAAAAGGAGAGCTGCCCAGTTAGAAGCACAGAGCAGTTTGTTGACTGACCACAAAGCCTGGAAAGTCTGCTCTGGATTAATTGGGAAACATCAACTTCTCCTTCTGCTGGAAATGTCTAGTCGGATCACCTATTACAGCTGTAGCACAGAATCACCTGGGTGCTTTTAAAGCTGCCAGGAACAACTGCCGGAGATTGTGATGCAGTTGGTCTGGGCGGAAGCCCGGGCATCAGCATTTTTTAAATGCTACCCGGGTGATTCTAATGTGCAGAGAACAAAGTCCTAGGGTAACCCTCGTTACCCCCCTTAAAGATGGAGATCAGGATCCCCCTTTTACAGATGGAGAAACTAAGGCTCAGAAAGGGAAAGTGCTTGAGTTAAAGTCACGTAACTAAAAGTGGCATAACTGAGATTTGAACCGGAGCTGTGGTCCATGTTCTTTATTCCACTCCGTGCTTTGCATTTTGCACATAACACTGTCATTCTCCATGGCTCGCTCACTTCTGGTCTCCCAGAGTGGCTGTATGTTGCCCACTCCAGCCAAGCCAATGGCATCTTCCTCGGCCAACTCCACCCCAGTTCTCTGCAGCAATGAGGGCCCTGGCCCTGGGCAGCCAGCTCTGCACCTCAGAAATGGCTGACCCCTCCCAGCAAGTGAACTCTCCTTCTTGGGCTGTTTGCAAGATTTGTTATTTCCCCACCAGGGAGCTTTCCTTCCTAATACCACCCAGAGTGCCTCCCTCCATATAAACACTCTTCCCCAGGCCCCTGCCCTAGAATCTGGCCAGCAGATTTCACGTTATGACCGCCTGGAGGGGTGGGATAGGGAGGGTAGGAGGGAGGGAGACGCAAGAGGGAAGAGATATGGGAACATATGTATATGTATAACTGATTCACTTTGTTATAAAGCAGAAAGTAACACACCATTGTAAAGCAATTATACTCCAATAAAGATGTAAATAAATAAATAAATAAATAAATCTCATTATCTTGTGGAACAAAAGAAAGAAAGAGAAAAACAAATACCATATGCTAACACATATATATGGAATCTGAAAAAGAAAAAAAAAGGTTCTGAAGAACCTAGGGGCAGGACAGGAATAAAGACGCAGACGTAGAGAATGGACTTGAGGACATGGGGAGGGCAAAGGGTAAGCTGGGACGAAGTGAGAGAGTGGCATGGGCTTATATACACTACCAAATGTAAAATAGATAGCTAGTGGGAAGCAGCCGCATAGCACAGGGAGATCAGCTCCGTGCTTTGTGACCATCTAGAGGGGTGGGATAGGGAGGGTGGGAGGGAGACACAAGAGGGAGGAGATATGGGGATGTATGTATATGTATAGCTGATTCACTTTGTTATACAGCAGAAACTAACAAACCATTGTAAAACAATTATACTCCAATAAAGATGTTAAAAAAAAAAGTCGTTGGTTGCTTTCGCTTGGAGTCCTGCACCCTGTGCTCTGCAGCTACAATACTGACAGCAGCGCAACTGCCTAACAACAGTTTCTGAGACCCACCACAGAAGTGCCCCAACCCACAGGAGTGACCCCAGACCAGCGGGGGTTTGGACCACAGGGCCTCTTAAGCTCAAAATGTCTTTGAAGCCTCATATTTTCTCTTTAAAGCCATGTCAACTTTGCATTCTACTCCATAATGCATCAGGGTTTGTTTCAATATAAAATAATGCCAATGGATTGAATTTTCACAAGGAACATGTATTACTTTGTAATGTAAAATATTCAATTAGTAAGTAAATATAATGCTTCTAATTCCTTACCATCAAGTAAAGTATAACTGATGATCCAGGGAGATGCCAGGTTCACTCTGTGGCTTTATGAATTCCCAACACACCTAGGGTGTCCCTAGGGGCACCCATAATACAGTCATTCTGTCTTTCATTCACTCATTCAACAAATATTCTTAGAGTACCTAGAGTGCCCCTGGCATTGGGCTGGAGTTTGAGGATATGAAGATGAGTAAAAGAGAAATGGTCCCTGCCTCCAGGGAGCTTCCAGCCCACTCAGGGGACCAAGATGTTAAAACACACACACACAAATAAAAGTATAATAACTTGTAATAAATGCATTGTAGAAAAGGCAAAGGATGCCCTGAGCAAGAATAATGCGGGGAACTAAACTTATTTACAAAGGAGTGGCATTTAAACTGAGACATAAAAGATGACTAGGAGTTAGGCAGGTAAAAGGGAGCAGTGGGACAATGCTCTAGGCATAGGTAATAGCCCAGGTGAAGAAGGAAAGGAGATAAACCCAAACTTTTCAAGAGGCTCAGAGGTGAATCCTTCATCCTCTGCAGCAAGAGCTCCCAGGCTAGAAGCAGCAGTAGCCCCTTCCCAAGCCCTGGGAGGCAGCCAGGCTCTCTGCCAGACCCAACGCAGCTGCAGTCTCTGGGCACAAAGCCACCTGTGATCACACAGCCAGCTCCCAGCTACATACCGGCGCTGAAGGAGAACCTGGAGCTAGGTGGGGTGAGGGCTGGTGGGACCCATGGATTCAGCCCCCGGATGACAAGGCATAGGACTGTGGTCAACTCTAGGTCAGGGTCAAGCCCAAACGAATCCTCTAAGCTTCCCCACATCTTCCTTGAAGTCTGGCAACAGTACCTTCGGGGCACATGGATGTGGGCAAACAGCCTTTAGGTACCATAGGGCCAGCTGCCCTCTGAGCCCAGGTCTGGTCAGAGAGTCCACCTGTTGCCAAGGTCACCCCTCACCTTGTGCTCCAGGTGTGGGCCTCAGCCCCTGGTCCTGATTTGCAGCCCTGACACCTTCCTGGCAAGCCAGTCCATGTAGGATTGGGGGCTGCCCCACTCCTGTCTGGGCTGGACCCGTGTCCCGAGCCCTCGGCCACCACGGCAGTGGCGGGCTCCTTCTGGGGTCTGGTCCCACCCTCCCCGTGCTCAGCCCAGCTGCCCCGCAGGATGCCTCCCACCAGCCGCCTAGAGGCCTGGCTGGTTCCTCACGGACCCTGCCCTCCTCCCACCTGGACTATTGCCACAGCTTCCTGTCTGGATTTCGGCTTCCATCATCCTTCCTCCTGTAGCCAGAGTGACCTTTCTAAAAACACAAATCTGATAGTGTTGCTTCCCTGCTTCAAACATTTCAGTGAACTTTCCATCACCTTAGGGTAAAGTCCAAGCATCTCGGTAAAAGTCAGGCAAATTCTGCACCTCCACCCGACTCCCCACACCCCTCTGCTCTCAACTTCCAGAAAGAAGACTTGTAGGGGAGGAGAGGACACAGGAGAAGGTTGAGGGGAGCGTGTAGGAAAGCATTCAGAGGCAGGAGCCCAAGCTTCAGCACCCCAAGCCTTTGGCCTGAGCGCCCCTCCACTCACCCAGCGGAGCTGGACCTGCCACCAGAGAATGGCTCCTCCCCTCGCTCTGAGGGCGGAGACTGCCGAACGGGGAGCTCAGCCAACCTGGGCCTCTGCTGCCACCCAGAGGCTGAACGGAGCAGCACAGGCAGATGAGCTAGTCGCAGCGACCCGCAGGGGAGCCCCTCTCCCCTGGACTCCTCAAGGGTGAACAAGGTCCGGTCAAGGGGAGGGGCCAAAAGCAAGGGCCTCCGTCGGGGTGACAGTGTCAGGATCCAGCTTAAAGGGTCCTAAACACATTTCTTTTATGCATCTGCCATAATGCTTTGTAATTTACCTGTTCCCACATTTGGCTCCCCCACTAGACCCCGTAATCTGAGGTCTCTGCTCACAGAATAATCCCCTGATCTCCGGTCAGCCAGCCTCCCCAGCGTCTCGCGCCCTTACCGCTCTGCCCTTTCCTTCCCAAACCCCTGGATCGTGGGCAACCATCTCAGGACAGCTAACTCCGGTAGAGCTTCAGCCTCTGCACACGCACCGCCTCCACCACCTGCCTGCAACGGTACCTGCCTTTCCCACCACCACCATGTTTGTCCTGTCATTCATTCATTCACGAATTACTGAGAGCCTCCTAGGTACCTGACTCTACACTAGACCCTGGGGTGATGGCCTCAAGCAGACAGACAGGATCCCCCTCTCATGGAGCTTACCTTCTAGCTGGGGCAGACAGACAGACAAATGAGCAACATAATTTTAGGTAGTGATACACTGTGACGAGTTAGAGTACTAGGAGGGTGACAGTGAGGAGAGAAATTGGTGGTCAGGGAAGGCCTCTCTGAAGCCAAGCGTAATGGTTTTAAAGTATGTCCATAAATTCTATGAAATATGTCCACTGGTTTCACAAAGTAGAATCTAATATCCCTCCCCATAGGCCCCTTATGTGCAGGCTGTACTTAGTGACTCATTTCTAACAAAAAGAATATGGCAGAAGTAAGGATAT
Organism: Aethalodelphis obliquidens; assembly: GCF_003676395.1. NCBI lineage: Eukaryota > Metazoa > Chordata > Mammalia > Artiodactyla > Delphinidae > Aethalodelphis > Aethalodelphis obliquidens. Next base: position 25,218,091 of record NW_020837953.1, on the reverse strand, counting down.
GTTGACCATGTATGACTTCCAAGATAGGGCATAAAAGGCATTGTGGATTCCACCTGACTCTCTCTCTCTCTTTTTTTTCACTCTAGGGGAAGCCAGCCATGAAAATGCTCAAGGAGCCCCATGGCGAGGCCCAGATGGCTGGGAACTGAGGCCTCCTGCCAACAGCCATATGAGTGCACCATCTTGGAAGTGGATCCTCCAGGATCAGTCAAGCCTTCGGATGACTGCAGCCAGTGCCAACATCCTCACTGCAGCCACATGAGAGACCCTGAGCCAAAACTACCTGGCTGAGCCACTCTGGGCCAATTCATCCACTAGACACAGGAGACACAGTGCCCAGGGCCCACAATACTTTTAGGACCCACAAAAAAGTTTTAATTTCCATTCAAGTTAGGAGAAAGAAATTTTAGGCCAAAGAAAATGCTTTAATATATAATACTAATGTATCTATCGTTATACCAACACAAGTCATAAAATATAATTTTTTTGGCCATGCCCTGCAGCATGCAGGATCTTAGTTCCCCAACCAGGGATCAAACCCATGCCCCCTGCAATGGAAGCAGAGTCCTAACCACTGGACCGCCAGGGAATTCCCAAAATATAAGTTTTAATATTCTTTTAAGAAGGAAGGGGCCAACAAAGACAAACATCATAATGTGGTTCTGCAGCTGCTCTCAAATTCCTGACCACAGAAACTTTGGGATAATAAATATTTGCTATTTTAAGCCACTAAATTTGGGGGTAATCTGTTACACCAAATTACCAAATTTTGAGCACCATTTGTTACATGGCCTTGTGAAGATTTGAGGGCAGAGCACTGCAGACAGGGAAGATTTGAGGGCAGAGCACTGCAAAGGCCCTGGGGTAGATGTAATCTTGGCATGTTCAAAATGAACAGAAAAAAACTTAACCCCTTTCAGCCTCTGTTTTCTCATCTGTAAAATGGGGGTGGTGATCATCACAGCTCCCCATTAGTTTGTTGTTGGGGGTTAAATGAACAGTATCTGGCACAAAGTAAGCCCTCTATGTTTGCTTTTATTATCCAGCCTCCTCCTGGCCTCTATTCCTCCTCCCATGTCCTGCCTGTACCCGATATCTGAAGGCCTGAGCCATCCTCTCAGCTGCCACCTCAATCTTCTCCCACCCCTGATCTCCACCCACACGTCCAGCAGCTGGGGGTCCAGAGAGGCTTCTAGATGGGATCCTGAGAGAAATTTTTCTTGGAGAAACAGCTGTTCCACAGATGGGGATGGGAGGAATTCAAGCTTTGCAGCTCTCTCCTGAAATCACTGCTTTCCTTTCCCATCACACACTTGCTAACTTACCCAGATCCAGTGAGAGTCTCCTACAATCCTAGAAAATTCCTGATTCTCAGGCAAAGCCCCTACTTTCCACTAAAATCCCACCATTTGCCCACACATCCACCTGTGCTCTGCCGAAGCAGGGAGAAGCCCTCCTCCACCACTGTGATGGCGTAAAGGCCAAAGCAGAGTCATAGCCCAAGGTCCCAGCCACAGTGGTGGAGGGAGGGTCAGAATTACTTTACACACACACACACAGACACACACACACAGACACACACACACACACACACACACACACACACACTCCTGTACAGGGAAGTCTGAACTCTCCCTTTGCTTAGGATGAGTCCTTCAGACAGGATCACAAACAGGTTAGGAAGGAGAGTGTTGGAGTCAACAGTCCATGGACTGGCTGGGTGTAGCAGATGCTGGCTCCACTCACTGCCCCTGCCAAGCAGAGACACCATATTCTGTAACGGTAATAACAACAACAACAGTAATAATAATAATCTGTAGTGGCAGGGTGCTTCCTCCATGCCAGGCACTGTCCTAAAACCTTTACATGCATTCAGTCCTCACAGCAACCACATAAGGCATGGACCATTATTACCTCCAATGATGAACTGAGAGCACAGAAAGGTGAAGTAACTCGCCCAGAATCACACAGGGGCCAAGTAGGGATTCAAAGCCAAGCTCTCCATCAGCAGAGTGCAGCCTGAGCCATACTGGCCTGCGTGCCCCACCCGTCTAGGCCACAGCTGCCTGGACCCCAGGGTGGCCAGTCCACAACCGGAAGGGCAGGCCAATCTGTTGCTCTGTTAGCTAAACTGGCAGCAGGGGGCACAGGGGCCAAAAGGAGAAGCTGAGCACCCAGGGTGTAGCCGGGACAGATGGCCTTCAGGGCCCGGTGTCAGAGAGGACAGAGCGGCAGTGCAGACAAGAGCCAAGATGAGATGACAGAGGAGCTACTGGGTGAGGGGCCTGAGACAACCTCGATTCTGCGGCTCCCAAGTTCCAGGCTGCTGGAGGCCTGGTGGTCTGGCACTCCTGCCCTCGGAGACCTGGAAACCCTGCTGCATCTACAAGACATCCCCTTTATGGGGCGAGCTTGGAAAAGTCTCCCGTCCTGGCTCTCAGATGAGCTCTGGCCAGAACATACTGTGTGACCTTGGGCAAGTTACTTAACCTCTCTGAGCCTCAGACTACTCCATGGAATGGAATTTTGTGAGAATTCAAATAGATATTGTGTGTGGAGCAGTTTAGGAGGCTGCCGGCACTTGATAGGTGTGAAGTAGATGGTAGAGACTGCCGGGATATTTCTGGTACTTTTTCCCACCACCTCCACCTTTTGGTGAACTAAATCAGGGTGAGCACAGTTCACACTTGGGTTGGGGCCCTGGTGACACTTGGCCAATGGGGCCCTAAGTGAGTTGCGCCACGAGCCTCAGGTGCCCCATCTGGGTGAGAACATTGCTGTGGGATGCCTGGGTCAACTGTCCGCACCCCAGCTCCCCTCTGGGGCCCTGACCTCTGCCCAGTGTTATCAGCCCCCTTTCCTGCCCCCAGCCAACAGCTAGAATCTGCCCTGTTGTTTTCCTTTAATAAACTTATTTGGAGATAATGTAAAAATTACACATGTAGTTCAGAGAGCTCTAGTATACCCTTCACCTAGCTTCCCTTCCTGTTAACATCTTACACAACCGTGGTGGTATGCTTACCAAAACCAAGAGATTAACATTCACACAATTCTGTAAACCGAACTCAAGATGTATTCAGACTCCAACTTCACTGTCTGTCTTCTGCCTGGTGTTTAAATTTGCTGAGTGTTCTGTGCAGGGATTGAGATGTCCCCAGCCCAGCCCTGACCTCAAGGAACTCACAGCCTGGGGCGGGGTGGGGATCAGATATGGAAAAACAAGCCGATTACCCAGAGAGAGGAAGCACGCCTTGCCCTTAGCTCCTGCAGGGGAGGGTCTCAGTCTGAGCCAGCCTGGAGGGACAAGTAGTGCCTGCCCCCTTTTCCTCTTTCACCATCTCCAGAAGCCAAAGGGGTTCCTACAGGCCCATTTCCCCATGACTTCCCAGTGAAGGCAAAGGCAGAACCACAAAGTAAGCAAAGACGAGGCATTCTGGAAGCAGACAGACCGACCAGCCCAAGCCCAGCTTCACCTCAGCGCTGTGTGACTCTGAGCAGGTGACTTAACCTCTCTGGGCTTCGGTTTCCTTGCTCTTTCCTTCCCTTTCTCTCCATCTCTCTTTCATACCCTGCGTTGCGGGCTCTCTCTGTCAGAAACAGTGTCTTTCTGTCTCCAGTTCATCTCCCCTCAGCCTCCCCCAGCCTTGGCCCTCCCCCCATCTCAAACCCCTTGGAGTCCCATTAATTTTGAGAGGCTGTCTGTATGGATTGCTGCCTGGCCCAGTCCTGGGGCTCAAAGAGCTGTGTAACTATCCACTTGGAGCCAAGGGGAAGTGATAACCAGTTCTTCCTCCCTCCTTCCCTGCCTGCCTCACGTTCGTCCATTTTCCTCAAACGTCCCCAGGGAAGCTGATTATGGAGAAGCCCGCTGGGTGAGGAGGGGCAGAAGGTCAGAGAAAGTGAATGGGGGCATCCCTCCAACCTCCACCAAATACTATGGTCGTGACGCCCCACCCCCCTATCCCCTTCCCTACCCCGTCCCCTCAACTCCCAACCCCCACCTGGGCCCTTTGTCTGCCCTGGACATCACAGCTTAATCTCTAGACCATTATCTCCAGCCTGGAGCTCTCCTATGTTCCAGCCTTGTTTAGCCAACTGTCCCCGGGACACCTCCCCGTGTACATTCCACTGGCCCTGAAACCTCCAAACCTGGACACACCATCCCCGCCTAATTCCCCCAACCCTACCCTCCTCCTCCTGATGTCCCGAAGCACCTGCCACCGCGGCTCTCAATCATACACCTGACATCAGTCTTGCCTCACTCCCCTCGGCTAAGCCTCCATAACCACCCATTTCTCTGTTTACCACAGACACCAGCACCAGCTTCCGCATCCTAAAAGTCACCTGGGAACAGACCCCTTCCTCAGGATAGCCTGGGGTCCCTTCAAACAGGCAATGCCCGGGTCTGACTATATCATCTTCCCCCCAGTCTCCCTGCTTCATCCGTGGCACCTCTTCTTCCCAATCACTGATCCCAAACCTCTCTTACTCCTCCTTCCCCTCTCTACCTGCAGCCAAACACTCCCTGTTTTTTGCCAGGAGAATGAACTTTGGGGTCGGTAAGAACTGAGCTACAATCCCAGATGTATCATTTCCTAACTGTGTGACCTGGAGCAGATGACTTCACTTCTGACCCTCAGTTTGATCATCTGTAAAATGGGGCTAAGGGTACCCACCTTGCAGGGCTGTTGAGAAAACGCCCAGAACGACCATCTCAAATGACTACAGGGCCAGGCAAGTCCCATGCATGAGGGAAGAGGCCGGGAGGGGTCAGTGCAAACTAGAGAGCAGATGCCTCATCAAAAGGGGGCAGCTGTTCATCACTCTACCTATCAATGCCACAGGGAATGTGGGCCCCGCGTTGCTAGAACTTCCAAGTTTTCAAGAGCGGCCCCCAACCAGCTTTTCATGTGGACTCTCCAGATATGTATATGTTGGCAATTAATTGAAATGTTTCTTTAAGCCCCATGAAGGCCAAACAAAACATTTGCCTCCAGGTCACCAGTCTGTACTCTCGGAAGTGTGCAAGGAGTTGGACCCAGTGCCCGCGCATAACAGAGAGTCAATAAACATTAATTCCCTTCTCTGCCCTGCTTATCGATTCTCTCAAAAGGAAAAAACAAGAGTCACTCCCGGCCGTTCCTCCCACTCTACCCTGATCGTCATCATCATCTCCACGCAGCCCTCACTGGCCAGCAGCCGCCAGGCCCTGTCCATCCACAGACCCCGGCAGGGCTCTGCACCCCTCATCCAAGGTGCCTCCCCTCCCTGGGTCCCCCCATTCCTGGCCTTCTGGGCAGAAGGGAGCTCTCTGCTTGGGTCCAACCCTTCAAAGCCCCTGCCCTTTCACTGTCTAACTTATATTTCCGACAACCTATAAAGTATTATTGACCCTAACATGCAAATGAGGAAAATGGGGTCCAGAGAGTGTACATCAGTCAACAGATACTTATCAAACACCTACCATGCACCAGGCTCCATTAAATGGCAAACCCAGGGTCACACAGAGTATTCTTGGTTGCGAGCGACAGAAACCTAAATTAAACAGACTCGGGCAGAGGGACCGTGCAGTGGGGAAACAACACTGGGTTCCAAAGATAAACGGAGCCGGAGACGCAAACATCTTCCAAGCACTCACGTGCTCTTCATCTCTGCTTCCCGCTCTGTCCCAGGATCATTATCTCATCCAGCCGAGCAGCATTTCCAAACGGCAGGACACCAGCAGGTCCAGCGTTTATCATCAACGGACTCTGTCCCTGCGCATATTCCAAAGTCCCAGGGAAGGACCCCTGGCAGATCAGCGTGGGTTACACTGTCACTTTGGGTTGATCAACTGACAAGGTAGGTGTGACTGATGAGCTCGGTTTGGGGCCAGCCTCACCCCTGGGCCAATCGACAGTCTACAGGAGAGCAAGCTTGTGAGGCTGGTTAGCCTAAGGACGGGGGAATCGCACAGGAAGTGAGGCTGCTGCTTGTTCAACAACAGATGTCTTAGTTTGGGCTCTCCCAAAAGGCAAGCCTGAGACACGGGTTTGCAAACAAGTTGCTTATTTGGGAGGTGATCCCAGGAAATATGGGCATGGGAATGGGGAGTGAGGCAGAGAAGGGAAGGAAGCTGGTGAAGGTATGTAATTGAGTGAGTTTCTCTGGACAACTGAGCTCAGTCCTGCTGGGGATTGAACTCAGTCTGGGAAAGACTAGGACGTGGACCTCACAGTTATCTCAACCCAAGGGGGAGGAGCCGGGAGGAATCTTGCCCTAACTTCCGTAAGGCATTGGCTGAAGGCTGCCCCCCGTGAGGTGGTAATTCCCTGGCACTTCCAGGCTGCCCCATTCATGGGCAGAGAGACCCCAGAAGCCCAGAGAGCCCCGGCCGGCCTAGTGGCAGGTGCCGGCCACTGGGCACTGAGCCCACCTACTGTAAGTCACCATGCTTTACATAGGTCCCCTCGACCACCAAAGCAGAACAGGCCAAGGAGACGTGGGCTGGGTTCTGACAGCACCCGCCCCCTGTACTCACCGCTTCATGGAACAAAGTTTAAAACCCAGATCTGCCCAATTGTTTGCAATAAGCCATGTGGTCCCCACACTAGACCGTGACTGAGCAGAGGTGCTGAGCACCCAGGCCAGAGTCCACAGGGAGGTCCCTGGCCCTGGAATGCCAGCAGCAGAGAATGTGGTGGCCAGTGGCCAAAGCTGCAAGAACTGTACATCGGCCTCCCGACCCTCTGCAGAGGAGGCTGCGCAAGCTGCCCAGGGACAGCAGAGCACCCGGTGATTTGGGCCTGGCTGGAGGGAGGGGGAGGTACGGAAGCATTGGGCCCCCAGCCTCAGGGACAGTGGGCCTCACTGCTGCCGTGACTCAGTCCGCCCAGAGCCACAGAAATAGCAGAGAGAGGCCAAGGGGCGAGGCCAGCTCCAGCCCCCTCGGGCTGAGCACGGGAGCATAGGCAGAACTGGGGGTGGGTCTAGGGCCCCAGGGGAACAGCGTGGCCATGTGACCACCTGGGGCCCCAGGAAGATAAAATAAGAACGTTGGGAGTTCCCTGGCGGTCCAGTGGTTAAGACTCCGTGCTTCCACTGCAGGGGACACGGGTTCGATCCCTGGTCAGGGAACCAAGATCCCCCCGCATGCTGCGCGGTGCAGCCAATATTATTAATTAAAATCTAATATCTAAAAAAAAATAAAATAAAAAATAAGAATGTCCACCCAAGCAACCAGAGAGTTATAGCCTGCAGAGCAGGGAAGTAAAGGAATGGGGGCTGGCCGTGCCAGCCATGACCCACCACACTTTTCCTCTCTATCACTTTCCTCCACATCAGCCGTCACCCCCGGGTACAGGAATGACACTAAGTCTCAGAAAGAAAACTTGGCTTGGTCAAGTACATGCGGCTAGGGAGTAGAGGGGGACTTGAGCCCGGGTCTGTGCGGGCTCTGTCTGTCACCCAGCTCTCTCCCCTTCCCAGCTCTGCTTCCTCTCTGCCGTGCCTGTCTCCCACCCTTCCTAGACTCCTGCCATCCCACAACTCCCCTCGTTCTGCAAAAGCATAGCCGTGAAGTCTCGCCAGGGATGGGAACTCACAACTCTTTCCAGGAGAAAGCAAAGCTTCTCCAGCAAAGGAGCAGGCTGTCTGGCTAAAGCCAGCCCAGGCCTCACAGCAGACGCAGGTCAGCAGCAGAGGAAGCTCTCCCGGCGGCTGGGTCCGGCTCTTCCCCCAGAACCTACGTGACGGGGTCTCCCCCACCCCGCTCTAGGCATCTGGAGGGAGGAATCCGATCTGCAGCATCTCGTGTCCTTCCAGTGACGGAGAAGGATTGGACTGCTCAGGCCCACACGGCTGTTTACCTCTCCCCGCATTTCCCCTCAGCGGAGCTGAGACGGGCTCTCCCAAAGACATGTCCAAGTCATCGGGGACAGGAATCAGAGAGCAGCGTCAGCTCAGTCTCACTCCCAGATAGCGGTCCTGGCTGAGAATTACGGCAGCCAGCATTTATTACATGTTTATTAGGTACCAGGTGTATATATTTTACATATTTTTATTCATCTGAGCCTTACAACGATCCTATGAGGTAGGTTCTAGCGTAGTCCCTATGTTCCATGTGAAACTGAGGCCCAGAGAGGCTAAAAACTTGTGCAGGGCTGCACAGCCGGGAAGCAGGATTGCTGGGGTGGGAATTCAGGCAGCCAAGCTCCAGAGCCCAGACTCTCAAAACAGTTTCACTTCAGTACCCTTGTGCCCAAGGATTTGGCGGTGTTCTTGGCTTTTTTACTTTCGATAAACAGAATCATTCATCCGTTCATCTCCGAATACTCATAAAGCACCTACTACATGCCAGGTGCTGTGCCAGATGGTGGAGATGGAGCAGCGAGCATGATTCCCATGGCCTGACCTCTGGGCCTGGTCCTCTTGAAGATTACGGTCCAAAGGAGGAGAGGACATTAAACACACAAGCACACCCATAACTCTAGGAATGCAGTTGTGACAGGGATACAACAGAGAAGCACATGCAAAGAGAATAGATAACAAAGAACCTGACCTAGTTTCAGGGGTTAAGAATGGCTTTCCTGAAAGTGACATTTAAATTGATATCCAGAGGGACTTCCCTGGTGGCTCAGTGGTTAAGAATCCGCCTGCCAATGCAGGACACGCGGGCTCGAGCCCTGGTCCGGGGAGATCCCACATGCTGCGGAGCAACTAAGCCCGTGAGACACAACTACGGAGCCCGCACGCCTAGAGCCCGTGCTCCACAGCAAGAGAAGCCACCGCAATGAGAAGCCTGCGCACCACAATGAAGAGTAGCCCCCGCTCGCCTCAGCTAGAGAAAGCCCGTGTGCAGCAATGAAGACCCAACGCAGCCAAAAATAAATAAATAAATTTATTTTTAAAATAATAATAAAAAAATAAATTGATCTCTGGAACTTGATGGTAGCTAGCTCAAAGAAAATGAGGAAAGAGCATTGAGTCATGTGCAAAGGCCCTGAGGTGGGAAAGAGACTCCTCCGTTCTAGAAAGTGAAAGAAGGCCACTGTGCTGGAGCACAAACACGGAAGGGAAGAGACTGGGAACAAAGGCTGGCAGAGGCCAGGTCATGCAGGACTTTATAGGACATATTAGCAACCGGAGTTTTTTTTCAAGACAATGGGGAGCCTCTGAAAGACCCGGAACAGATTGTTTTAATATGATTTGTGTTTTCCAAAGATGACTCTGCTTGTGTGGACAACTGCTTAGAGAGGGGCCAGGTGAGAGCAGGGAGTGTTACACACAGGATGCACATAGAGCATTTGACATGGTTTCTGGCACAGGGGCGGCGCCCGGTGACGAAGCTGATACCATTACCCCATTGTCCAGCCTTCCCACCTCTCCTGAGAACAGTGAACGGACACCACCTTGGCCTCACAGGCCAACCTAGCTTGTTCGTCCAAGACCAAAAGTTTACTTGCCTTTGGGAACAGTAGTTTTGATGGGTAACTGGTGGGGTATCGGGCCCCGATGCCTGTGCTGTCCTCTGCCCTCTGCATTCAGAAGGGAGCCTGGGGGGACGGCTAGTCTCCAGAAAAGACTCCAACTCTCACCCACCCCACACCCATGAACAGGGAGAACAGGCAGGGCTCAGCCTGAGCCAGAAGAACATGTTGGAGGCGGTGACAAGAGCCAGGAGTACCTGGGCTGAAAACTGGGGGGACAGAGACAGCCCAGTAGAGGCCAGGGAACCAGGAAAGAGCAGAGTGGGGAAGGGATAGGGTGACAGATATAAAACAAGATCTAACTGCAGGTCAGATGGCTCTCCAGCAGCTCCTTTGATGTGTCTGTCCCCATCTCCCCAGAAGAAGCGAACCCTTCCCCAGCTCTGATCCCCCGCCTTTCTACCTCGCTTGTCAGCTTCCTGAAAACGTGCCACCCACGGCTCTCTGGCTTCTGTCCCCATCACTCTGCAGAAATCACTCGGGCAAAAGTCCCCAGGGACCTGACCGGCCTCTCTACCGCTGGGTTTCCTCCCCTGCCCGCCCTGGTTTCCCTGTCCCTTACTGTGCTTTCTCCTCCACAAGCATCTTTCTTGCCTGCTTCCTAGACGTCAGTGCTCCCCCGAGCTCTGCCTGGACCATCTTCTCTTCTCACTCTGCACACTCTCCCAAAGTCACCTCGTCCACCCCGACAGCGGCTCCCACCACCCCCTTGGGGCTGAGAACCCCCAAAGTACATGCCCAGCTGTTGCTGCCAGCTGCTGGCTACGGACAATCCACACAGCTGTCCTCCACACTCTCCCATTCAGCACATGGAACATTGAACTAACTCCCAAACATCTGGGAAGAACTCCCCCTCACCTGCTCCTCCCCTCCCCCCCAAGCAACCTGCTCTCCTCCCGTATTCCTTCCTTCCATCAGGAGACCCACCACCTGCCCAATCACCAAAACTAGCAAACTGGGCGCCCTCCTGGGTCTTCCTCCTGCCTCCTTCCCTGCATCCACTCAGAGTCCAAACACTGCCAGTTGTATCTGACAGCTATTTCCCAAATCCACCCGTCTGGCTCATCTCTTCCCCAAATCATTGCAGTAATTTTTTTACTGGTCTCGCACGCCTCTTCCTTCGAAGAGCGGGAGCTTTCTAAACATACCATCAATCCTCATTATTCACAGATTCCATATGGGTGAGTTTGTCTAGTCACTAAAATTTATTTGTTTAACCCCAAAATCAATACTTGCAGTGCTTTCGCTGTCATCCGTGGACACGCACAGAGCAGCAAAACACTTGAGTCACCGATGTGCACATTCCCAGCTGAGGTTGAACAAGGGGTTGCTTGGTCTTCTTGTTTCAGCTGATACTGTAAACAAGTGCCCCACTGGAGGTTGATTTAGTACCCCTTTTTTGCATTTTTGTGCTTGTGGAAGGTGATTCTGCTGTTTAAACTGGCCCCCAAGCGTAGCACTGAAGTACTGTCTGGTGTTCCCAAGCATAGGAAGGTTGTGATGGGCCTTAGGGAGAAAATACGTGTTAGATGAGCTTTGTTCAGGGGGACTTCCCTGGCAGTCCAGTGGTTAAGACTGCTTGCTTCCACGGCAGGAGGCACGGGTTCAATCCCTGGATCCCTAAGATCCCACATGCCGGGGCCAAAACAAAAGAGGATAGAAAGATGAGCTTCGTTCAGGAGTAAGTAATAGCGCTGTTGGCCATTGAGTTCAACATTAATGATTCAACACTATATATAATTAAGGTGTCTTTCAAGAGAAACACACGTAGAACAAGGTTACGTATTGATCAGTTGATGAAAATGCTGTAACCAGAGGCTCGCAGGAACCGAACCCTGTATTTCCCCTACTGGCAAAGTTTCAAGATTTGCTAATTCAGTGTTTGTGGTGACTTACAGAACGTAACTACCATGAAGAATGAGAATTGACTGTACCAATCTGAACACATAGCCTCCTTCCTTCCCCCAGGTCTCCCTCTGCACACAAGATCAATCCAAGCCCCTTAACACAGTGTTCCAGATCTTTCACAGTCCAGAATGTCCTTGCTTTTTAGTGCCCCCACTGCTGCCTCCTCCAGCCCACTCTCCAAAGCTCTTCCATCATCCTTCACTGCACACTCTATGCCCTCTGCCTCAAAGGCCTGTCCTCCTCATCTCCTCTTGGTGAACTCCTACACATCCTTCAAGACCCAGCTTAAATGTCACTTTGTCTGGGTCTCCCTCTGGCAGAACTTGACACTCCCCTCTCTGTTGTATGTCTCTTATAGCTCTTCTCACAACGTTGTACCCGATCCATTCATGTGTCTCCTCTCTCCTGTACTTGGCAATCATTTGGAGGAAGAACGTGGAGGGGGACAGATATGTGTGACTCTCTTTGCAGGGTGTGTATATTTCATACATCATTCATTCCAAAAACGTAAACAGAGGCCTAACGTGGTACCTAACAGGCCCCATACTAGGCACTCAGGGCCCAGCACTGCCCCACAAGTGTGTAGCATCATGCCCATAGTGTGGCCTGGGTGGAAGAGTGTGTGCATGTGGGATGTGCCACGCTCGCTGTAGACCTGCGGTGTTTGTGGCTCTTGGACACACCGTCCATTGAATTCAGGCCCCGTGTGACCTGCTGATAAAGGGCATCTTAGAAGCTAATTAGACCAACAGGCTGCGACCAGGCACTAATGAGAAACCCTCCCGGGGCACGTCCTGCCTGCCCTCCCCACTCCCCAACCGTCACTGCCTGACCCGGGTTTTGCCTTTTTAACCCAAAGACATCATCCATCCACATGAGATTTCCTCTGGCGAGTAGTCTGTCTCCCCCTCCTTTCTCTGCCTTCCTTACATCTCAGAGAGAAGAGATGAACAGGGAAGGGGGGAGGAAGTCATTTTGGGTACCCACCACGTGCCAGGTGTGTGCGGGCAGTTCACATACATCAGAGGCAGTGGTAGAAAGCGCTTCCTTTGTGCCGGGCACTGTTCTGGCACTGTGTCTCTATTGGCTGGGCTAATCTGTGCGCCAACCCTACGAGGTAGGCAATGCTATTGTCCCACTGCACGGATAGGAAACTGGCACCACATGCAGAGGAAGAGGCAGAGCCGGATTCAGGCCACGCAGCCTGCACTCAGGCACCGCCCTGCATCGCTCTCACTGTCCTCACAGGACACCCCTCACGGGCACAAAATGTCTCATTGTACATCCGAGAAACAGGGAAAGTCCCCAGATCTGAAGGAACCAGAGGTGAGATTCAAATCCAGGGCTGTGAGATTCCAGATGCAGGGGTGTGGGCCCAGACGTAGGGGTGTATGAGCTCCAGATGCAGATCTCCCCTGCCTTAAGGCAGCTCCTTCTTCTGCCTGACCCATTAGACAGGGAGGCACCTGCTCTGGACAGGACTCATCCACTCCAAGGGACCCCAAGTCCCTTCTGCTGGAACTCACCCTCAACGTCCTTCTTACATCTCTGTGTCTCTGGGACCCTATCTGTGTGCCTGCCCCGGGCTGGGAGACCCTGACAACCTCTTCTGCTCCTCTCTTTATCTGTGTAGCCCAGCCCCAAACACAGCACCTGGCACACAGCCGTGTCTCAGCAATGATTCTTGAATTCAAAACACGGGCTGATGGAAGGGCTAGTGTGTCTGGTATGGGGGTAGGGGGCAGCCCCTCGGGGTCGGGGTAGACAGTGAAGGGCAGTCAGCCATGAAAGGGTTGGGGAGGAGCTTGGTGTACGTGTTTGGGGAGGAGTGGGGCTGTGTGTGCAGGGGAGAGGGTGGCTTTCTGTACAACGTCTCAGATACTCAGTGTTGGGGTGCAAAGACTGAACTAGATTCCAGCAGCAATGGGAAGCTGGGCCCAGAAACTGTTCCACGAGCTCTTCGCCATCATGAGAGGCTATGCAGCTGGTACTAGACTTATCAACTGGTAATTAAGGTCAAGCTGGTGAGTTCCTGGGGGTCAGGGGCTGATCCGTGTTATGTTGTGCTCATGACAAGCCCCTAAAAATGTCCGTTCATGGGAACTGATTTGCTCATTCAACAGGCGGGTCCCTGGAGCAAATTCAATTAAAATCAACTACTCCAATACAGTCTGATGAGAGTGTGGAGGCTGAGGGCAGTGGAAGCCCCGAGATGGGGCCCTAAGCCACCTGGGGCTGCACAGTCAGGGAAGGCTTCTTGGAGGAGTAGGCCAGGTGAGGAGAAAGGTGAAGGAAGGGCATCCAGGTGGGGACTATTGATGGGCAAAAGCATTTGGGCTGGAGAGAGAATTTGGGACTCATGGCATTTCCAAAGGTAACTGAAGCTGTGAGAACAGAAGGCCACTGAGCAGCAACTAGAGAGGGAGGAGTGTCTGGAGCGGCCCATAGCGTCCCAAGAAGTGGCAGTGGGAATTTCTGGAAAGGATAAGAAGCCAGGTCAGGCCTCGGCTTCTTCCACACAATGCCAGGGATGGGAAGACAAGCGGGGACTCAGAGTGGACCTGTGGTTGTTCCCAAGAGGATGCCAGGATTTGGGGCCCAGCCCCTGGGAGGAGGGAACCCCTAAATTTCCTTGGCCTCATCAGAGGCAGTCTGGGGAGGCTGGGGCCCAGCCAGTGGCAGTGCCTGGCGCAGCTCCTCCTCCTGGCCGGCGGCACACCCAGGCTGCCTGCCGAAATGTGCAGGCTCTGTCCTAGGAACGGGCTTCCCCAGACACTCTCCCTGGTTCTGACATGAGTTCCCGCTGCCTGCTGAGTTCGATGGCTGGCAGCCAGGAGCCGGTACCCAGAGAGCCCAGAGGAGTAGCCACTCAGGTAAGGCCATCTGTGTCCAGATGTGCTCTGCCCCTCAGCACACCTGGAAGGGGGAGACTTCTCTGGTGGAGTGCCGGGGGAGTGGCCTGAACACAAGGCCGCCCTGCGTCCTGATGGTGGAGGAATGAAGATGGGCCCCCCCCTCCTCTGCTCTGAGTTTTTCCCCTTTCTCCCCAGCTGAGCAGAGGTGGGAGCCAGGGACTGAGTGGGAGAGGGGCTCCCAGAGGGGCCAGGAGCTAAGCAGATGGGGCAGCTCTGCCTGGGCCTGCAAAACCCCGCCAACCCCAGGTTGGGCTGGGCGGAGCACCCCTGGGCTAGAGCCTCCTTGGGTGTTCCCTGAGAAGCTGCCAGGAGTTCCACCCACCTTAAGCAGGACTGAGCAAAGACAAGCGGATGATTCAGAGCGGGGGGGCCCACATTCTTATGTAGACAGGACAGTGGAGAGACAGGGCAGGGAGCAGAGTCACCCCCAGCCTCCCCTACCGGGGATTCACCTGGTGGAGGAGGGAGTGGACACAGCAGGCAGCTTCCCGAAACCCAAGGAAAGGGGCCCAGGCCCAGAGTGTGGGCTCCGAAGCCAGCCTGCCTGGGTTCAAATCCCAGCTCTGCCGCTTACCAGCTGTGTAACTATGAGCAAACCTCTCTGTGCTCCACTTTCCTCATCTGTAAATTGGGAATAAAACATATACCCTTTTATACAGTTGCTGTATTGATTCATGCCAAGTGCTCAGAACAGTGCTGGCGCTGCATAAACACCCGATAAATGCTGGCTTTTATCACTACCCTGCCCATCTGCAGTGGATCACGCAGCTGGTGGAGGGGGCGGCGGGGGCAGGACAGCACAGTCACCTTTGGCCTAGACCAGCACTAACCCCTTAGAGCAACAGGCTGTGCAGACAGGCTCCCTGAGGTCCCAGGGAGCCCAGTAGGGTAAGACCACCGTGCACAGGTCTCAGTGGACCGCCCCCAGGAGCCAGACAGAGGAATTCCAAGAGAGGCCGTGGGCGCCCCTCACTCTGAACCATAGTCACATTCCCTAATTGGAGGTAAATCTGATTCCTGTGTGTTCATCACACCAAACTCGCCAGCAGAACTGACCAGAGCAGCATTTCCCATTTCGGTGTCTTGACAAGGCTGTTCTACAAGATGACAAAAAAGGGTTCTACAGTCAAAGGAGTTGGTGCAATGCTGCATATTCTGTCCTCCTTTGGGAGATTCATAATGTGAATTTATTAGCATGGTCAAGTAAAGGGACCTATTTAACTGTGCGCTGAACATAGTGCTTGACTACTTTTCTTGAACACAGAAGAGAAGCCTTTTCTCTTGCTGCTTCTGTTGCCAGCCTATTGAGCAGGGTTCCATGGAACACCAGTTTGGGAAGCACAGGAATACCAGGCTACTCTACGAAGCCTATTGTATCAATATCAAGAGAATCATCGCTTTTGTTTCAGCTGCATTGCCGTTGGCCTTGCTTCAAGTGAGCCGCACGTGAGCAGGACACTGCCTCGATATTTATGGTGTTACACCAGACGGGAGTTTGGGGACGAGGTTCCAGCCTCCTCTCTAGCCCCATCCCCCAAACCAAGTAAAAGGCAAAGAGCGGGTTCCCCTTGGGAGGAAGCTGTCTAAGGGGAGACAGCCTAGCTCAGAAAGGAAAGGAGAAGTCATCCCCAGGTCTGACTCGCTGAGGAGGAGGGCCATGGTTGGGAGAGAGAGGGAAGTCAGCATGTCCCACCTCCTTAAGACCTGGGAGGACGAGTGGCTCCCCGGACCTGCCTTCACCCACTGCTATGGGGAAGAGTTGGGCTCTGGGCTGAATGACCTGTGCTCAAGGCCCAGCTCTGCACCTAATCGTGTGTGACCCTGCACAACCCCTCTGAACCTCAGTTTCCCTCAGCTGTAAAGGGGACGATAATAGAACCTAGCTCCGCCGTGGCTGGGAGGATCCAATCCAGTGACACTGTCTTATAAGGTGCTGAGCGTGAGCGTTCTATAAACTTGGGAAATGACAGTCATCCTCTCCCTGCAGTAGCGGCCGACGCCCGGGGCCACCATGAACTGGGGGATCTTCGAGGGGCTCCTGAGCGGGGTCAACAAGTACTCCACAGCCTTCGGGCGCATCTGGCTGTCCCTGGTCTTCATCTTCCGCGTGCTGGTGTACCTGGTGACGGCCGAGCGCGTGTGGAGTGATGACCACAAGGACTTCGACTGTGACACCCGCCAGCCGGGCTGCTCCAACGTCTGCTTCAACGAGTTCTTCCCCGTGTCCCACGTGCGCCTCTGGGCCCTGCAGCTCATCCTGGTCACGTGCCCCTCGCTGCTCGTGGTCATGCACGTGGCCTACCGCGAGGCCCAGGAGAAGAAGCACCAAGAGGCAGCAGGGAAGAACGGCGGACGCCTCTACCCGGACCCCGGCAAGAAGCGGGGCGGGCTCTGGTGGACATACGTCTGCAGCCTGGTGTTCAAGGCCGGCGTGGATGCCGCCTTCCTCTACGTGTTCCACTCGTTCTACCCCAAATACACCCTCCCTCGCGTGGTCAGGTGCCACGTGGCTCCGTGTCCCAATACGGTGGACTGCTTCATCTCCAAGCCCACAGAGAAGAACATCTTCACTCTCTTCATGGTGATCATGGCCGTCGTTTGCATCGTGCTCAACCTGGTGGAGCTGGCCTACCTAGTGAACAAGAGGTACCGGGAGTGCCTGCTGGTGAGGAAAGCCCGGGCCACGGGCCTGGGCCACCGCCGGAACTGGGCCACCGCTTCCTCCAAACAGGACGACCTCCGCTTGGGCGACCTCACCTTTCTGGGCTCAGACGCTCCCCCTCCTCTCTTACCAGACCACCCTCAAGACCACGTGAATAAAACCATCCTGTGAGGGGCTGCCTGGTCAGGCCTGGGTTGGAAGGACCCGGCAGCCAAGGTGCAGCCTTGGGGGTGGGAGCGCTGTGCGGGGAGTGGGGACAGGCAAGAGGGAGGGTCCGACGACCTGGGTTCAGATCCCTTTTCCCCAGCTCCTGCCACCTACCCCAGCCGTGTGGCCTTGGGCAAGTTACCCCTTGGAGCTGAACCTCGGCTTCCTTTTGTGTACAACGGAGATGATGAGGCGCCCCCCAACAGGGCTGCCGCTGTGAGGAGGGGCTTAATACGAGAATGGATGTGCACATGCCTTCAGTGTGTGGTGCCCATGGTCAGGGCTTAATAAAAGTCAATTCATTCACTGATTCAAGGTGACCTTTGATCCTTCGACCTTTGTGAGCCTTATCAGGTCATGGGGTCAACATCTCTGCCCCTGCAAAGGGCTGCACTTGATCTAGCCAGGTAAGAGCGCCCCCAGCACTCCTGTGGGTGTCATGCCCCTTGCTCATGCTCAAGTCTAGCCTTTATCCTCAGTTGCAGTTTTAGGCCCATGGGTTGTCTGCAAAGAGAATGGAGCTTAATTACATGGGGAACCGCGTGTCTCGGTGGAAAGTTAATGGACTTTTGAGTCATAACACTTGCATTTGAACACAAGTTCCAGTGGAACTCTAAGAAAGCGACTACAGCTCCTCTCCAAAATGGGTTAACAATGCTGAGCTGGTGGGGTCGTGAGTCTGGATGAGCTCACGACTGCGGATGGGGTTAGCCGGCTGTAAAAAGGCCACATAAGCATTAGTCACTGGTGTTAGGAAGTGCTCTATAAATGCTTGTGGGAAATGAGGCAAAGGAGCCCCTCCCTGGCTGCACATTAACGTTCACTGTTCCAGGCCCAAGGCCTCTCTGCAGCCCCCACTGGGTCACACTCCGACTTCCCTGGAAACCCAGGCCCATAGAGGCTGGACAGGGAGGCTGTGCATTTCATGCTGCGACCTGCATTCCTTGTCTCCACCAGGGCAGCGGTGCCCTCCCACGCCCTACACAACTCACCAGCAGCCCAAGCTCTAGTCCCCAGAAATGCCCTGCCAGGGTAGAATGCAATCCTGGACTGGATCATAGATCCATAGATGTCAGCTGCTGAGGGCCTCAGAACCAGGCTTCCAGAGGAAAGGTAGGAGAGAGGCCTGGGGACAGGGGGACGGGGGCAATAGGGCAATGGGAGGGGGACAGGGACAATGCCATCTGGTGCCAACCAGGTCCCGAACACGAGGCTACCAGGCTCCTGCGCCTGCTCGAGCAGTGTCCCTGCCAGCACAGGGAGCCAGACCCAGCCATGCCTGGCCAAGCTGCAGAGAAGGCGTGGGCCAGGGGAGAAGAGACACAGGTGTTTGCTCTGAACGTGTGCCCAGCAAGCCCGCCCGCCTACCTGCCTGCCCACCCAATCGCTCTCATTTGGTTCACTGGCTCAGAAAGCTCCCCCAGCAGGGGAGTGAGGAACAAAAGCTGCCTCCAGGAGGCCCTCAGGCAGATGGACAGACAGACCGGCCCAGGGACAGGAGACTGGCTGCTAGACCCAAGAAAGGTGAGGACCAAATCGGGAAGGAGGCTGGGCTGGGAGGCAGGGATGGGCTGACGATCCCCAGGGGACCTCGGGCTGTGGGCCAGACTTCAGGGAGGAGTAGGGGGCACAGAGGATCTCTGGAGAAACCCCAGGGAAGCCCCAAGGAGGGGAACGAATGTTCTGCCAGACCAAAGGGAGGACAGAAGACTAGAGAAGAGATAAATAAGAGGAGGGATGAGGAAGAAGTGGGGTTTCGACTGGGTTTAGCAAATGTCTATTGTGTGTTCACTGGGCCAGGCTCGGTGCTGAGTCCTGGGGAACCAGAGACGAATGATATGCGGAGGCTGCCCTCCAGAAGCTGACAGTCTGGCACGGAAAACAGGTGAACAGACCATTTAAGTACCGGTGAGGCATTCTTCCAGAAACGATGGAGGAGGAGGCTCAGAAAATGTCCCAGAGGCACAAGGTGTGAAGATGCTGATACCTGAGTCAGGGATAGGGGAGGGCCCAGGGCCAGAGGTGGAAAACGATGTCACTGCAGGTAAGGGGTGTGGAGGATGGAGCACGCAGGACACAGCCTGAATGAAACAATGGCCTGTGTGGGCAGCAAACAGCCACTGAGCGGACGGAGAGGGGAGATGTCCCTGAAAGAAAAGGTAGGTGGTGGGGGGAGGACCGTGCCAGAATCTTAGCTCTGTCCCCTCCCCAATCCCTCCCAAAGGCTGGAATGGTTGGAATTCCAGAGGAACCCACTGTGGTCAGGACAGTCAGCCCTCAGGCCCAGCACCAAAAGAAGGGGTGGCAGGATGATACCAAGCCACCATGGTTCCAAAGAGCCTGTTTCATTTGGAAGGGAATGTCAGGGTGGGGGACATCCTGGAGCCGGAGAGGAGAATGAGGATGGATATCACTCCGGGGTCTGCCCACCAGGCACAGGGCCTGGCTCATGCTGGCGCTCAGTTGGAGAAAGTTGAAGGATAAAAATCCACATCCCTCAGATTTCCCTGGCGGTCCAGTGGTTAAGACTCCATGCTGCCACTGCAGGCGGCACGGGTTCGATCCCTGGTAGGAGAAGCTCTGCACGCTATGCCATGCGGCCAAGAAAAAAAGATGCACATCCCTCCCGTCCTGCCGGCTCCAGCCCTGGGGGCTGATGGGAGAGCAGATCGTCCAACCCACACTTTGTTACTATTTCTTCAGAAATCATGTGACGCCGCAGGCCTGAAGGTTGGAGTCGATGAGGTTGGTGGGCACATCATGCAGGACGATTACCCTTCACATGTATCTATTACTTTGTAGAATAAAATATGCCCTGATTTTGGAACTGGAAGATGGAAGTTCAAGACCAGCTCTGCCACTTCCAGCCGTGGGCCTTGGGCGTGTTCCTCTCTGGGCCTTAGCTTACTCCCCCGTGAACTGGGGACAATGGCAATCCTTACCCCACCGAGTCATTGCCAGTGTGGATATGATGATACGGTGGTCGTGAAATGGTTTGCCAGTCACACCCTTAATGAAGGTTCCCATTTCCAGGTTCTCCTAGGCCTTGGGACCCCCTGGTCTAGATCATCCACACGAGGAACAAAGGCCACAATCAGCATGAACTGGGGTTCCTGCGGGGCGTCCTGAATGGGGTGAACAAGTACCCCACGGCACTGGGCCGCATCTGGCTGTCCGTGGTCTTCATCTTCCGCGTGCTGGTGTACGTGGTGGCGGCCGAGGAGCTGTGGGATGATGAGCAAAAGGGCTTCATCTGCAACACCCGCCAGCCGGGCTGTGCCAACGTCTGCTACAATGAGTTGTTCCCCGTGTCCCCCGTGCGCCTCTGGGCCCTGCAGCTCATCCTGGTCACGTGTCCCTCACTGCTCGTGGTCATGCGTGTGGTCTACCGCCAGGAGCACAAGCGGAAGCACCGCCTGAAGCACGGGCCCGACGTCCCATCCCTATACAACGACCTGGACGAGAAGCGGGGCGGGCTCTGGGGGACAGACCTGCTGAGTCTCCTCCTCAAGGCGGCCGTCGACTCTGGCTTCCTCTACATCTTTCAGCGCCTCTACCAGGACCATGACATGCCCCACGTGGTGGCCTGCTCTGAGTCGCCAGGCCCCCGCACTGCGGACTGCTACACCTCCCGGCCCGCGGGGAGGAAGGTCTTCACACACTTCGTGGTGGTCGCAGCCATGCTCAACCTCAGTGAGGTCACCCACCCGGTGGGCAAGAGGTGCCTGGAGACCCTTGGCTCCAGATGCCGGGGGTCTCAGCGCTGGACTCACCTGCCTGAGACATGCCCACCGTATGCCCTCTCCCAGGGGGAGCACCCCCAGGATGGGAACTCTGTCCTAATGAAGGCTGGATCAAGCACAGTGGACGCAGGTGGGTATCCATAACGGGTGAGGTCAGTGGCTGAGACCACCAGAGCCTCTGCCTGCTCCCTAAGGCCACGGCAGGGCAGGTGAGGAACGTGGGTGTGGAGCTCAGGAGACCCACCCAGAGGCTAATGCTGGGAAGCAAATTGGTCTCTGGGTCCTCAGCCCCAGGGCAGGAAGGTTGATGGCTGGAGGGGATTTTATATATGGTGATAGGGTATGTCAAACCCTTAATAAATACGATTTTCTCAGTGTTTTGCAGACCAGGGAGGGAGTGATGGGAAGGAAAGCAGGGGGGTTCACAATGGACCTTGGAGAGGAGGCCAAGACCGCTCAGTGGGCCTCTGAGCCCTGGAACCTCAGATCCAGGTTTACCCATCACACACACACACACACACACACACACACACACAGGCACACCACACTCACACACCCACACCACACACAGAGCATGCCCCCAGGACGTGGTGGGAAGCCCAGAGGCTGACCCAGGGGTCTCTGGACTCTGCAACCAGCTGGTCAAAGCAGGAGGGGAGGGACCCCAGGAGACCCTGTGCCAGCATGAGTTGGTTCTCAGTGAGTGTCACTCAGATGAGTGCACATGGCTCCCCCATTCCGGCCTCCCGAACCCTGCCCAGCACAGGTCCCCAGAGGTAAGTCCCTTGGAGGGTAGGAGAGGCAGGCCTGCTGTGCGTGGGGCAGTGCCGAGAGCACGTCCCGGATGGGCAGTCTGCCAGTGTGTCTAGGAGGCCCACGCCCACAGGCCAGGGACCCACGGACAGCATCCAAGCTAACAGGCCCCTCACAGATCCTCAAGGATGAGGAACTTCCCTTCTCTTTACTGGCTACACAATCCCTCATCCTCCCCTATACACACCACTCAGACCTTGACAACGGCCAAAACCAGCCTAGACTTGCCCTGAGTCCCAGAACACACACAAATGGCTCATGGGACAACCATCTGGGAGACCCCCAGGCATCTCCCACTCGGCAACCCCCAAACTGACCACGTCATCTTCCCCAAACCTGCCCTCCTCAAGGATCACCCCCCCCCCCATGAATAACACTGCCATCCGCCCAATTGTCTAAGCCAGGAGCTAGCCTGACATCCTCATCTCCACCCCATCTCCCAGCCCCTCACACCCCACCTCCCAGTACAGCACCAAATCCCACTAATTTCAACCCCTAAATGTTTCCTGAATCTACCTCTCCTCTCCCACCCCACAGCCTGACCACCTCCCACTGGGCCTCTCCCATCTGCCCTCCTCTACGGGGACAGAGCGGTTGTGTACGAATCTGACCACATCATTCCTCCTGCTTTGACAGTCTTTCCAGCATGGCCACCACCCCCACTGCCCTCCACCTGGCCCCGCTGACCTCCCCAGCCTCACCCCCACCCTCCTCATACCATCATAACACACCAAAGGGCTTGCAGATCTCCAACCAGACATCCCATCACGCTGGGTCGTGCCGGAAGCTTTTGGACATGCTGTTCCCTCTGCTGGAATGCCCTTCCTCCCTCCGCTAGGACGCTTCCTCAAACCCCAGGGACAGCCTCAACCACATTCTCCGTGCACCAGCCTCGCCTGTACCTCTGCCATTCTCCCCGAAATGGAGGGGTCCTCTCCGCGTGAGTCTGTAAGCCCTTCACGCACAGGACGATGAGTCATCCAGCTCCCTGCTGCCTTCAATAAAAGTTTGTTAAATGAGTGAAGGGGCGATGAGCTGCTTGACAGAAGGGACCGTGTCTCGTTTATCTGAATCTGAATCCTCCACCACACCTAGCCCAGGGAGTTCAGCATGGTGTTTCCTTGCTTGTGTGTTTTGTTGTTTTAACTAATCCAGCCTAAAGGTTGTTTGTTTGTTTTTTTAAGGTATTCAGCAATTATTCTTTATTGTTACTGGAGCTGATAGATACTAAATCATTTAGGAGACACCATTTCATAGGTAGTATACATCCCTTAATCAACTTCATTGTTGGGGAGCTAGAATTCGAAAGAAGGAACATCGTGCCAGCCTCTTCAGCTTTCCAGGGGAACTTGGTACTTCTTCCCAAGGTATCCACCCCCATCATACAGTGAGGGCACAGCGGCAGGAAGCTTAGGTCTGAACGGAATGGCGTTATGCAGATACACTGAATAAGTCCATATTACATATCTTTGGTTGACTCAGTCTCCCACCCAATAGTTTAAAAACTTCAGTTCACATGTGGGCACCTTCATTCATTCTTTTATTTGTTCATCTAAAAATAGTTATTAAGCACCATTTGTGGGTGCTTATCAGCTATCAGCATCCTTCCCAAGAGGGAAGCTTTGGGGAAACTGGTCATTCCATTTCTGGTACCTCCACACAGCCTAAAGGTTTTTATAGGTGAGGAAACTTTGGCCTAAAGAGGGAAGGGGACCTTCCAAGCCCGCAGAAATAAGCTGAATCTGTGGGGGGCTGTGTCCCCCATGATCCCTGGAGAGCCTCCAAGCCCACCCCTGATTATTGAACAAGATCAGAGAGCCACCGCATCTTAGGTCAGGGTCCCTGGAAGCAGAGCCCGTGGCAGGAATTTGTGTGCATGTAAGGAAGGAACAGAGGAAGCAGGATGGCAAGGGGGAGGAGCTGAGCAGGGTGTGTGTTCAGGGAAACTCAGCCTTAACCTGATTGATCCCCATGGGGTGAAGGGCATTTGGATCATAAGTCCCATCACAGCGTTGTCCCCCCCGGAGGAAAGGGCATCAGGCTTAGGAACTCCCATAGCCATCAGTCATTGGTTTCACCCCAAGCAGGAGGGCTGGCAGGAGGGGTAGGTGGCTCCCACTCAGTCCAGGTCAATTCTCCAGGGGCAGCTATAAGCCATGAGTGGATGTCCCCCAGGAAAAGGGACATGGGCAGGGTACCAATACCATCCACTGAACTCCCGACCTCAAGAAACAAGGTGGCCCCCACTGCCAAGCTGTGACCACCCAACCCTGGGGAAAATGGTGGCCCTCTCGACCAGTTCAGAACAAGACGGCCCCCAGCTGCTCAGCCCAAGGCAGCTCCCACATGCAGGACAGCAGACAAGCCACAGGCAACACCCTCTGAGATTCCAGGCTTCCCATTCCAGGGGCTGCTGCTGGGTCCAACACAGGGCGAGAGCAGCCTAGGACCTTGACTACTCCCACGCCAGCCCTCTTCGTGGGCACTATTCCCAGAAGTCTCAAGTCCTGAGCCAACTGAGCCAGGTGGAGACCAAACACCATCTGACCGGCCTGAGGCCACCACTCTCTGACATTCCACCTCCATCTTCTTGAAAACTCTTCCCTCTTAGGCCCTGCCATCTTTCCCCCCAACCCTCCACCCACCCCCATGGCTGCACCTACTTCTCCTCGTTCATTAAAGACTTGAGCACGTGACTCGGAGTCTTCTGGTATTCTCTCACGGCCCAGGGCTGCGGGGACCACCCACGCGCCACACTGCCCTCTTCATTCCATGCCGTCCTCGTGTCCTGTGACCTCCTCCTCCTCTCCACTTAGCTACCCACTTGTAGGACCACACCCCGGACCTTGTCTTCCCCCACAACTGCTCCACCTCTAGAATCTTCCAACCAATTCAGGTCAGTGAATATTTATTGTTCACTTTTATGTGACAAGCCCCGTGCCAGGTGCACAGGATTTATCTGGGAAGAATCAGGCACAGTCCCTGACCTCGTGGAGCTTACATGCTATGAAGAGGATGGCGGCTGAACTCCTGACACCTGGGGAAGCAGGGGGTGCTGGGGGAGGGGGAGGAGGAGCCAACATCCGGGCACCCAGGAAAAGCTTCCCTGGGACTTCTTAAGCTGACATCTAGAGAAAGAGGAGGATTCTGCCAAGCAAAGAGGGGAGGGGATTCCAGGCAGAGGGGAGAGTATATGAAAAGCCTAGAAAGGAGAGCAAACCTGATGCCAAGGACAGGAAGCAACCCAGGAGGGCTCATGGTAGGAGTCCGGCCGAAGTAGACAGGGGCTGGATCATACAGTGCTCTTTCTCTGGAAATCTCCATTAATGATTTTGGACTTTATCCTAAGAACAATGAAAAGTCACTGGGGAGACTTCGTACAGAAGCGACATGATCTAATTTCACAGCGTCTGGTCACAGTGTGGAGGGGCCGAGGCAGGGCTCTCTGTTTAGAGCCTGACACAATAGTCCAAGTGAGAAACAACAGTGGACTCAACTAGGGTGCGCACAGTGGTGATGGAAAGAAGTAGCTGGATTTAAGAGACGCTTACAAGATAGAATCGAAATGATTTGGTGACTTGGTTGGGTGTGGGGATCAGGTAGAGAGAGGAATCAAAGTGACGCCCGGGTTTCTGGCTCTGGGTGGTGGTGCCGTTTACCAAGTGGAGGAGCAGGTGTGATAACTTCCACCTGATAACTTCTGATAACTTCCGTTTCAGACGAATTAGACTGAGACACAAATAAGGTGGTTATCCCCTCTCATTCATGGACTGCCTTATAACCCTGGCTCGCTACTAAGACACTTATTATCATTCTTAGTGACTTCACACCCAAAACCTTGACCTCTCAGTTCCTGGACTTCCTTGTTTCCAACAATCTTTTTCTCCACCCATTGAACCTGTCCACATGTGTGCTCACACCCTAGACCCTGTGTGTACCGAGAGCTGCACAACCTCCTATCTGTGTAACTCACTCTCTCTCGTTACCACTCCAGCAATCCTTCTGCCCCCTCTATTAGTCAATAACCCCATTACCTCAATGTCCGTCACCCCCTTCATATCCCCACCTTCCCTCCTTCCCCAGCTAGAGTCCATGGGCCCCCACGTCATTGCCGACTCGTAGTTATCCTCACTCCCTTGCCTTTCTGTGCTTCTATGATCACTCCCCAGGCAAGACCCTAACTTCAAGTAAACCCAACTCTTCATGTGGCCCCTGTTCCAGAACACCAGGAGAACAATACCACTGGACCGGCTGGTTTCAGGTGCAACTTCTAGCCACAAAGATCAAGTGGGCACTCAGCATCTCTAAGAAATTCTACGTTTTCCTAAAACTTTAACTCTATTCTCCAAGATAACTATATCATACCTTCTCTTTCCCCAGACCTCCAGCCCCCATT
This sequence comes from Aethalodelphis obliquidens, assembly GCF_003676395.1. Taxonomy (NCBI): domain Eukaryota; kingdom Metazoa; phylum Chordata; class Mammalia; order Artiodactyla; family Delphinidae; genus Aethalodelphis; species Aethalodelphis obliquidens. The sequence goes on along the minus strand of NW_020837953.1, from coordinate 25,191,980 downwards.
CTCCTAATCCCCCATTTCAGCCGAGAGCCAGGCATCCTGTGCCATTGGGCAATAGAAGCAGTAGGCAAGCACTAACTTATCCCCTACCACCAAGTCTGCCAGCCTCCTGGCATGAGTGCCCCTTCACTCTGCCTTCTCCCGTATAACATGGATGAAGCATCCCTGCTCCTGGTACCCCCGCCCCCAACCGTATGTGGGCACTGGACGCCATCACCTCTCACCTCCACTGTGTCACGATTCCTTTCTATAAACATATCCTATAAGGTTTTCCTCTCTCTCCTTTTTTATTTTTATTTTCTAATATTTGTTTATTTATTTTTGGCTGTGTTGGGTCTTGATTGTAGCACGTGGGCTTAGCTGCCCTGTGGCACGTGGCATCTTAGTTCCCCAACCGGGGATCGAACTCACGTCACCTACATTGGAAGGTGGATTCTTAACCCCTGCGCCACCAGGGAAGTCCCTCTCTCTTCTTTAAAATTCCCTCTTGACATCACATCCTTCTCCAGCTACTACCCTGTTTACAGAAAAACCAAAATCCTCTAAAAGTTGTCTACACTCGACAGCTCCCCTTCCTCACCACTTTAACCACTGCAGTCAGGACTGCTCTTGTCAAGGTCACGAATGGCCGACACATTGTCAGATCCACTGGTCATCCTCATCTTAACCCCGTCAGCAACATTTGGGTGTTGAGAGCTCCCTCCTTAAACCCCATCTTCCCTTGGCTCCCGGGCAGCACCCTCTCCTGAATCCACCTCTCTGACGGGTCTTTCTTGACCTCCATGGATTCCTCTTCCTCTTGCTGATCTCTGAACGCAGGATGCCCCAGGGGCCAGTTCTCTACCCTCTTTTCTCCTCTATCTACACTTCCCCTCTGTGATCTTGTCCAGAATCATCCATAAAATCATCTATAAGCTGCTGACGCTCACATTTTTAAGTTCAGACCTAACCACTCCCATGAGTGTTAGACTCATGCATCCAACTTCCCGTTGGTCACCCAAAATAGAACTCTTAATCCCGCAACAGAGAACGGATTTATGCTTCCTCTTGGTCTTCTCCACCTTGGAAGATGTCATTCCTGTCCACCCAGCTGCTCGATTCAAAGACCTAGATGTCTCTTTCCGCATAATCACATCCACACCATTAGTGAGTCGAGTTGGATATAATTCCAAAATATGCTCAAAGTCCATTCCCTTCCTACCATCTCCAAGTGCCACCTCGCTGAACACTGGATACCTGCAGTTGGCTCCCTGCCTCCACTCTTGCTCCTCTTCAATTCCTCCTCCACGCGACAGCCTGAGAGATCTTTCTATCATGTAAATCAGGCCAATTCACTCCCTTGCTTAAAACCCTCCAAGTGACTTCCCATCAGGGCCGTAAAACATGAAGATAAACTCTTTGCCATGCCCGCAAGTCCCTACCTGTTTAGGCCCTGGTTACCTCTCCAAACTCATCTTCCTAAGCCCGCCCCTCCCCTTCTCACACGCACCCCTCCACCACCATCACCCGGCTCTCCCCCACCCACCCCCCACCCCCACGCGTGCACACACACCAGCCTTCTCCCACCTCGGTGTCTTTGCTCTGATTTCTGCTGCCAGTGCTCTTCCCCAGAGCTTCACACAACTGCCTCCTTAGCATTCTCATCTCAAATCAACATCCTCTCCTCCAGGCGGCCCTTTGTGGCCCACCCACCCCCAATGAAACACACAGGCCACACAGTCGCCCTCTACCATATGACCCCATTTTATCGTCTTCATGGCATTTACTAGTATATGAAATTTTCTTATTTGTTTACATGTTTATTCTCTGTATCATCCCACTAGGATGAGCTCCTTGAAAACAGGGACTCTGTCATGTTCACCCCTTTATCCACCAGCACCCAGAACAGTGCTTGACACATAGTAAGCACTCAGTAAAAACGCGTTGACCCACTGAGTGATCGGCACCCAGGTGGAGACGTCTAGCAAGCTGTTGGGTATAAGAGGGAAAAGCCCTGGCCAGGAGATATCAATTTGGGAGTTGTCAGCAAAACATCTACATATGAGATAAGACTTTGCTCCAAAATTATCTCTGAGGTAGGAAAGATTTGTCTTATATTCCAGTCCTTACAAAGCCTCCTGAATTACGGGGCAGGCTCTCAATTACTACGTTTTGAACAACAAAATGCTCTTTGGGGAAAACTCGTTAGCCTGAAATAACCTCAATCAATGAAGTTTTGGATATGCATGGAGGTCGCTGGTAGAATCAAAAAAAAATGGAGGCAAGGACATTTCACACAGATTCAATCATTATTCCTACGGGTATGACCTTATAATTTCAAGTATTCATCTTTTTAAGCAAGGCTTTCTAAAAAAAATCACTTCAAGAACAATAAAGAAATTGGTTATGTTGTGGAGACGACAAATACACACCTACCAGATGATTTTTTTTTTTTTTAGTTTATGTAACCTAATATTATGCAATCAGGTTTTGTGGCAAAGAATAAAGTTTCCAGCATCACACACAGATTCAGAAAGCACTATGACACAAATAACTTGGGCAAAAATAAAGTTTGTGTGTTCTATAAAAGGTTAATGATAACAAACAAAAGCTCTAATGGTCCTGACCCAGGTGTTAAAGAGAAATGTTAAAAGTTTAAATAAAATTGCTTCATAAAATATGAGGGGAGAAAAAAAATAATGTATTACTACAATGTCTTATATAATATGTGATTTTTTTAACATATAGCAAACTAAGTTAATAAAGTACATCAGTACTTCAACCACACTAAAAGTTTATGTATTCAAATTAGGCTCCAAACTTTTTGGAGAGTCTCCTCATTGGGAATCTAGGGGATTGCTTTTAATTTGGTTTTATTCTTATATCTGGGCCTCTATGGTAGGTGGTAACTTAAGCCCTGAGACTGTCTAATACTGTACAGAGACTGTTTGGGGGAGAGATAAGAAGATGCCCTAGGGTGGAGGCTTAAAGACCAAATGGAGTGGGCCTGTGGGATAAACTGGTATCATATAAGCCACGGGAAACAATGTCACAGAGGAGGAAGTTGATGTCACGGAAGCCAAGAGAAGTTTCTAGAAGAGTTTCTAGGAAGAGGAGAAAGTGATCATCGGTGCCAAACACTGTCATGGGTCAAATCACATAAAGACTGAAAAGTGTTCTTTGGATTAACAAAGATGGTCATTGGTACCCATGGAAGGAATATCTGTAGAGAATGGGGTGCAGAAACCAGGTCCCAACAAAGTGAGGGACAGTGAAGGTCAAGCAAATGGAGATAGCAAGAGCAGACAACTGGTTGGAAAATGGTGGCTGTGGGAACAATAGAAAATTAAAGGGTACTGGCTGCAAGAGAATGGGGGCAGTCAAGCAAGTTTTTTTCTTTTTTTATAATGAGAGAGGCTTGGGAATATTTAAAAGTGGTGAGATTAAACCAGTAGAAGGGAAAGGAGGTCAAGTTCCCCAAGAGAGCCAGAGGGAATGGGGTGCAGAGCCCAGATGGAGGCTCAGACTTCAACAGGAAAAGTACAGTTCAGTTATTGTAACAGGAGGAGAGGAAGAAAGGGTGAGGCAGGTATGAGTCAACCCGCTGTCTAACCAGTTACCCCAGCCTTCTCACTTCTCTCTCCCTCAACAGCTGCCCATGTTTGTTGACCTCACGGGCACCGCCAGAGCTGAGCCTGTGACCCTCTCCTGCCTACATTCCCTTCCGTCTGTATCCAGCCTACATTCGGGCTCCAGAGAATTCCTCCCACCACCCTCCTCTCACATGGGAGCTTCTAAATTGATGTCTAATATCATATGATATCACTTATATGTGGAATCTAAAACAAGGCTACAAATGAACTTATCTACAAAATTGAAATAGAGTTACAGATGTAGAAAATAAACTTATGGGGACTTCCCTGTGGTCCAATGGTTAAGAATCTGCCTTCTGATTCAGGGGACACGTAAATCCCTGATCAGGGAACTAAGATCCCACATACCATGGGGCAACTAAGCCCATGCACTCTAGAGCCCACGCACCACAACTAGAGAGTCTGCACACTGCAATGAAAGGTCCCACCTCCCGCAAACAAGAACCAATGCAGCTAAATAAATAATTTTTAAAATAAATAAATAATTTTTTAAAAAAGAAAATAGAAGCTTTTTAGATAGCCTCATCCACCAGAGGGCAGACAGCAGAAGCAAGAAGAACTATAATCCTGCAGCCTGTGGAATAAAAACCACATTCACAGAAAGATAGACAAGAGGAAAAGGCAGAGGGCTATGTACCGCATGAAGGAACAAGATAAAGGCCCAGAAAAACAACTAAATGAAGTGGAGATAGGAAACCTTCCAGAAAAAGAATTCAGAATAATGATAGTGAAGATGATCCAGGACCTCGGAAAAAGAATGGAGGCAAAGATCTGGAAGATGCAAGAAATGTTTAACAAAGATCTAGAAGAATTAAAGAACAAATTAATGCACAGAAATCTCTGGCATTCCTATATACTAATAATGAAAAATCTGAAAGTGAAATCAAGAAAACACTCCCATTTACCATTGCAACAAAAAGAATAAAATACCTAGGAATAAACCTACCTAAGGAGACAAAAGACCTGTATGCAGAAAATTATAAGACACTGATGAAAGAAATTAAAGATGATACAAATAGATGGAGAGATATACCATGTTCTTGGATTGGAAGAATCAACATTGTGAAAATGACTCTACTACCCAAAGCAATCTATACATTCAATGCAATCCCTATCAAACTACCATTGGCATTTTTCACAGAACTAGAACAAAAAATTTCACAATTTGTATGGAAACACAAAAGACCCCGAATAGCCAAAGCAGTCTTGAGAACGAAAAACGGAGCTGGAGGAATCAGGCTCCCTGACTTCAGACTATACTACAAAGCTACAGTAATCAAGACAGTATGGTACTGGCACAAAAACAGAAAGATAGATCAATGGAACAGGATAGAAAGCCCAGAGATAAACCCATGCACATATGGACAACTTATCTTTGATAAAGGTGGCAGGAATGTACAGTGGAGAAAGGACAGCCTCTTCAATAAGTGGTGCTGGGAAAACTGGGCAGGTACATATAAAAGTATGAGATTAGATCACTCCTTAACACCATACAAAAAAATAAGCTCAAAATGGATTAAAGACCTAGATGTAAGGCCAGAAACTATCAAACTCTTAGAGGAAAACATAGGCAGAACACTCTATGACATAAATCACAGCAAGATCCTTTCTGACCCTCCTCCTAGAGAAATGGAAATAAAAACAAAAATAAACAAATGGACCTAATGAAACTTCAAAGCTTTTGCACAACAAAGGAAACCATAAACAAGACCAAAAGACAACCCTCAGAATGGGAGAAAATATTTGCAAATAAAGCAACTGACAAAGGATTAATCTCCAAAATTTACAAGCAGCTCATGCAGCTCAATAACAAAAATCAAACAACCCAATCCAAAAATGGGCAGAAGACCTAAATAGACATTTCTCCAAAGAAGATATACAGACTGCCAACAAACACATGAAAGAATGCTCAACATCACTAATCATTAGAGAAATGCAAATCAAAACTACAATGAGATATCATCTCAAACCAGTCAGAATGGCCATCATCAAAAAATCTAGAAACAATAAATGCTGGAGAGGCTGTGGAGAAAAGGGAACACTCTTGCACTGTTGGTGGGAATGTAAATTGATACAGCCACTATGGAGAACAGTATGGAGGTTCCTTAAAAAACTACAAATAGAACTACCATATGACCCAGCAATCCCACTACTGGGCATATACCCTGAGAAAACCATAATTCAAAAAGAGTCATGTACCAAAATGTTCATTGCAGCTCTATTTACAATAGCCCGGAGATGGAAACAACCTAAGTGCCCATCATCAGATGAATGGATAAAGAAGATGTGGCACATATATACAATGGAATATTACTCAGCCATAAAAAGAAACGAAATTGAGATATTTGTAATGAGGTGGATAGACCTAAAGTCTGTCATACAGAGTGAAGTAAGTCAGAAAGAAAAAGACAAATACTGTATGCTAACACATATACATGGAATTTAAGAAAAAAAAATGTCATGAAGAACCTAGGGGTAAGACAGGAATAAAGACACAGACCTACTGGAGAACGGACTTGAGGATATGGGGAGGGGGAAGGGTGAGCTGTGACAGGGCGAGAGAGAGGCATGGACATATATACAGTAACAAACGTAAGGTAGATAGCTAGTGGGAAGCAGCCGCATGGCACAGGGATATCGGCTCGGTGCTTTGTGACGGCCTGGAGGGGTGGGATAGGGAGGGTGGGAGGGAGGGAGATGCAAGAGGGAAGAGATATGGGAACATATGTATATGTATAACTGATTCATTTTGTTATAAAGTAGAAACTAACACACCATTGTAAAGCAATAATACCCCAATAAAGATGTTAAACAAACAAAAGAAAAAGAATTAAAGAACAAATGAACAGAGATGAACAATACAATAACTAAAATGAAAAATACACTAGAAGGAATCAATAGCAGAATAACTGAGGCAGAAGAACGGATTAGAGACCTGGAGGACAGAATGGTGGAATTCACTGCCACAGAGCAGAATAAAGAAAAAACAATGAAAGGAAATGAAGACAACCTAAGAGACCTCTGGGACAACATTAAACACAACAACATTTGCATTATAGAGGTCCCAGAAGGAGAAGAGAGAGAGAAAGGACCCGAGAAAATATTTGAAGAGATTATAGTCGAAAACGTCGGTAACATGGGAAAGGAAATAGTCACCCAAGTACAGGAAGTACAGAGAGGCCCAAGCAGGATAAACCCAAGGGGAAACACACTGAGACACAGAGTAATCAAACTGACAAAAATTACAGACAAAGAAAAATTATTGAAAGCAACAAGGAAAAAATGGCAAATAACATAAAAGGGAACTCTCATAAGGTTAACAGCTGATTTCTCAGCAGAAATTTTACACACCAGAAGGGAATGTCATGATATATTTAAAGTGATGAAAGGGAAGAACCTACAACCAAGATTATTCTACACGGCAAGGATCTCATTCAGATTCGATGGAGAAATCAAAAGCTTTACAGACAAGCAAAAGCTAAGAGAATTCAGCACCACCAAACCAGCTCTACAGCAAATGCTAAAGGAACTTCTCTAAGTGGGAAACACAAGAGAAGAAAAGGACCTACAAAAACAAACCCATAACAATTAAGAAAATCGTAATAGGAACATACCTATCGATAATTACCTTAAATGTCAATGGATTAAATGCTCCAACCAAAAGACACAGGCTCACTAAATGGATGCAAAAACAAGACCCATATATATGCTGTCTACAAGAGACACAATTCAGACCTAGGGACACATACAGACTGAAAGTCAGGGGATGGAAAAAGATATTCCATGCAAATGGAAATCAAAAGAAAGCTGGAGTAGCAATACTCATACCAGATAAAATAGACTTTAAAATAAAGAATGTTACAAGAGACAAGAAAGGACACTATATAATGATCAAGAGATCAATCCAAGAAGAAAATATAACAATTATAAATATATATGCACCCAACATAGGAGCACCTCAATACATAAGGCAACTGCTAACAGCTATAAAACAGGAAATCGACAGTAACACAATAATAGTGGGGGACTTTAACACCTCACTTACACCAATGGACAGATCATCCAAACAGAATATTAGTAAGGAAATGCAAGCTTTAAATGACACAATAGACCAGATAGATTTAATTGATATTTATGACATTCCATCCAAAAACAGCAGATTACACTTTCTTCTCAAGTGCACATGGAACATTCTCCAGGATAGAACACATCTTGGGTCACAAATCAAGCCTCAGTAAACTTAAGAAAGTTGAAATCATATCAAGCATCTTTTCTGACCACAATGCTATGAGATTAGAAATCAATTACAGGGAAAAAAATGTAAAACACACAAACACATGGAGGCTAAACAATATGTTACTAAATAACAAAGAGATCACTGAAGAAATCAAAGAGGAAATCAAAAATACCTAGAGACAATTTATAACGAAAACACAATGATCCAAAACCTATGGGATGCAGCAAAAGCAGTTCTAAGAGGGAAGTTTATAGCCTACCTCAAGAAACAAGAAAAATCTTAAATAAACAATCTAACCTTACACCTAAAGGAACTAGAGAAAGAAGAACAAACAAAACCCAAAGTTAGTAGAAGGAAAGAAATCATAAAAATCAGAGCAGAAGTAAATGAAATAGAAACAAAGAAAACAATAACAAAGGTCAATAAAACTACAGGCTGGTTCTTCAAGAAGATAAACAAAATTGATAAACCATTAGCCAGACTCATCAAGAAAAAGAGGGAGACGACTCAAATCAATAAAATTAGAAATGAAAAAGGAGAAGTTACAACAGACACCGCAGAAATACAAAGCATCCTAAGAGACTACTACAAGCAACTCTATGCTAATAAAATGGACAACCTGGAAGAAATGGACAAATTCCTAGAAAGGTATCACCTTCCAAGACTGAACCAGGAAGAAATAGAAAATATGAACAGACCGATCACAAGTAATGAAATTGATACTGCGATTAAAAATCTTCCAGCAAACAAAAGTCCAGGACCAGATGGCTTCACAGGTGAATTCTATCAAACATTTAGAGAAGAGCTAACACCCATCCTCCTCAAACTCTTCCAAAAAATTACAGAGGAAAGAACACTCTCAAACTCATTCTATGAGGCCACCATCACCCTGATACCAAAACCAGACAAAGGTACTACAAAAAAGGAAAATTACAGACCAATAAAACTGATGAATATAGATACAAAAATCATCAACAAAATACTAGCAAACAGAATCCAACAACACATTAAAAGAATCATACACCATGATCAAGTGGGATTTATCCCAGGGATGCAAGGATTCTTCAATATATGCAAATCAATCAATGTGACACACCATATTAACAAACTGAAGAAGACAAACCATATGATCATCTCAATAGATGCAGAAAAAGCTTTTGACAAAATTCAACACCCATTTATGATAAACACTCTCCAGAAAGTGGGCATAGAGGGAACCTACCTCAACGTAGTAAAGGCCATGTACAACAAACCCACAGCAAACATCATTCTCAATGGTGAAAAACTGAAAGCATTTCCTCTAAGATCAGGAACAAGACAAGGATGTCCACTCTCACCACTATTATTCAACATAGTTTTGGAAGTCCTGGCCACAGCAATCAGAAAAGAAAAAGAAATAAAAGGAATACAAACTGGAAAAGAAGAAGTAAAACTGTCACTGTTTGCAGATGACATGATACTATATATAGAGAATCCTAAAGATGCCACCAGAAAACTACTAGAGCTAATCAATGAATTTGGCAAAGTTGCATGATACAAAATTAATGCACAGAAATCTCTTGCATTCCTATACACTAATGATGAAAAATCTGAAAGAAATATTAAGGAAGCACTCCCATTTACCATTGCAACAAAAAGAATAAACTACCTAGGAATAAACCTACCTAGGGAGACAAAAGACCTGTATGCAGAAAACTATAAGACACTGATGAAAGAAATTAAAGTTGATACAAACAGATGGAGAGATATACCATGTTCTTGGATTGGAAGAATCAATATTGTGAAAATGACTATACTACCCAGAGCAATCTACAGATTCAATGCAATCCCTATCAAACTACCACTGGCATTTTTCACAGAACTAGAACAAAAAATCTTAAAATTTGTATGGAGACACAAAAGACCCCGAATAGCCAAAGCAGTCTTGAGGGGAAAAAATGGAGCTGGAGGAATCAGACTCCCTGACTTCAGACTATACTACAAAGCTACAATAATCAAGACAATATGGTACTTGAACAAAAACAGAAATATAGATCAATGGAACAGGATAGAAAGCCCAGAGATAAACCCACGCACCTATGGTCAACTAATCTATGACAAAGGAGGCAAGGATATATAATGGAGAAAAGACAGTCTCTTCAATAAGTGGTGCTGGGAAAACTGGACAGCTACATGTAAAAGAATGAAATTAGAACACTCCCAAACACCATACACAAAAATAAACTCAACATTGATTAGAGACCTAAATGTAAGAAAGGATACTATAAAACTCTTAGAGGAAAACATAGGAAGAACACTCTTTGACATAAATCACAGCAAGATCTTTTTTGATCCACCTCCTAGAGTAATGGAAATGAAAACAAAAATAAACAAATGGGACCTGATGAAATGTCAAAGCTTTTGCACAGCAAAGGAGACTACAAACAAAATGAGAAGACAACCCTCAGAATGGGAGAAAATATTTGCAAACAAATCAACAAAGGATTAATCTCCAAAATATATAAACCACTCATGCAGTTCAATATTAAAAAAACAAACAACCTAATCAAAAAATGGGCAGAAGACCTAAATAAACATTTCTCCAAAGAAGACATACAGATGGCCAAGAAGCACATGAAAAGCTGCTCAACATCACTAATTATTAGAGAAATGCAAATCAAAACTACAATGAGGGATCACCTCACACCAGTTAGAATGGGCAGCATTAGAAAATCTACAAACGATAAATGCTGGAGAGGGTGTGGAGAAAAGGGAACCCTCTTGCACTGTTGGTGGGAATGTAAATTGATACAGCCACTATGAAGAACAGTATGGAGGTTCCTTAAAAAACTAAAAATAGAATTGCCATATGACCCAGCAATCCCACTGCTGGGCATATACCCAGAGAAAACCATAATTCAAAAAGACACATACACCCCAGTGTTCATTGCAGCACTATTTACAACAGCCAGGTCATGAAAGCAACCTAAATGCCCATCGACAGATGAATGGATAAAGATGTGGTACATATATACAATGGAATACTACTCAGCAATAAAAAGGAATGAAATTGGGTCATTTGTAGAGACATGGATGGATCTAGAGACTGTCATACAGAGTGAAATGTCAGAAAGAGAAAAACAAATATCCTATATTAACGCATATATGTGGAACCTAGAAAACTGGTACAGATGAACTGGTTTGCAGGGCAGAAATAGGGACACAGATGTAGAGAACAAATGTATGGACACAAAGGGGGGAAAGTGGTGAGGGGGTGTGGTGTGATGAACTGGGAGATTGGGACTGATATATATACACTAATATGTATAAAATGGATAACTAATAAGAACCTGCTGTATAAAAAAATAAATAAAATTCTAAAAAAAATAAAGAAAATAAACTTATGGTTAACTGGGGGGCAGGGGGAGGAGAGGGATACATTGGAAGATTGGGATTGACACATACACACTACTAAATATAAAATAGACCAGGTGTCCCCAACCCTCACACTACCAGTCTGTGGCCTGTTAGGAAACGGGCCGCACAGCAGGAGGTGAAGCTTCATCTGTACTTACAGCCGCTCCCCATTGCTCGCATTACTGCCTGAGCTCCACCTCCTGTCAGATCATCGGTAGCATTAGATTCTCATAGGAATGCAAACCCTGTGAACTGCACAGGCGTGGGATCTAGGTTGCCCACTCCGTATGAGAATGTAATGCTTGATGATCTGAGGTGGAGCTGAGGCAGTGATGCCAGCACTGGGGAGTGGCTGCAAATACAGATTATCATTAGCAGAGAGGTTTGACTGCACAGAGACCATAATAAATCAATTGCTTGCAGACTCATATCAAAACCCTATCAGTTGGTGGCAAGTGACAATTAAGCTGCATCTTATGGAGTAGACTGGACATAAGCAACACACTTTGGCTGTCACTGTCTCCCATCGCCCCCAGACGGGACCATCTAGTTGCAGGAAAACAAGCTCAGAGCTCCCACTGATTCTGCATGATGGTGAGTTGTATAATTATTTCATTATATATTACAATGTAGTAATAATAGAAATAAAGTGCACAATAAATGTAATGTGCTTGAATCATCCCAAAAGCACCCCCACCCCCACCCTGGTCCATGGAGAAATTGTCTTCCACGAAACCAGTCCCTGGTGCCAAAAATGTTGGGGACCGCTGAAATAGATAACTAATACGGACCTACTCTATAGCACAGGGAACTCTACTCAATACTCTATAATGGCCTATATGGGAAAAGAATCTTAAAAAGAGTGGATACATGTATTTGTATAACAGATTCACTTTGTTGTACACATGAAACTAACACAACATTGTAAATCAATTATACCCCCCCAAAATTTTTTAAATAAATAAATAAAATAAATTGATGTCTGCCCTCCCTACTAGAGGGCAAGCTCTCCGAGGGCAGGAACAGAATCTGCCTGGCTTGCCAATGTATCCTCAGGCCCTACACCACACCTGATATACCGTCAAGGGGTAAGAAATATTTGCTGAGATAAAACTGGAATGGATTGCCATCGTACTAATACCCCCATTGTCCCTCTGCCCCTCCTGCTTGTTTTCCCACCTCTGCACCCTGTGATGGGCTCTGCTGGTGTGAATCAAGCCAGCAGCATGAGGCCACTGCAAATTCATGTTCTCCGGTCCAATCTGACTGTCCTCATTCTTCCCTGCTTCGGTCTCTCTGCTGTTGTTCATGCTGGTAGGCTTCTCAGCTTTCTCTACTCTCCTTCTCGCCAGTTCCATCTTGTTTTCATTCTACCTCTCCAAGAAAATAAAAGCTGCCTGAGAAGAACGCTCTCCCGTCTACAGCCACCAGACCTATAGACCAATCGTATCCACACGGGTCCTCCTCCTTTCCCCCAGCACAGAAAAAGGCGTGAGCCTGCTCCAGCCAAGGCTCTAATCTGCCCCTCACCCCATGCTCAGATGCCCTCCCTCCCCACCCCCTTACTCTCTCCTGTTTCTTCAACCTCTGCTTCTCTCCAGGCTCTCCCAGCATCCAAACATGCTCACCTCTCTCCATCCAAAAAACAAAAACAAAATCCTTCCTTGACCCCATCTCCCGCAGCTACCTCCTCATCTCTCTCCTGGCTCTCACAACTGTGCCTCCTGAGTCAGAGGTCTTGGTCTTCATGTACTGACTCGATGTCGTCACCTCCCGCTCACTCCCACCAGCTATGAGCCAGTCTCTGCCCCAGCACTCAGACTTGTCCTTGCCAAGCACACCTAAGAGTCTTTTGCTGCTAAAGCCCAGCAGGTGTTCACAGTCCTCATCTTAAACCACGAGTCATCTTACAGGTTCAACAGCCTTCCTTCTTGAGCCTCTTCCCCTATGTGTCTTGTGCACCCAGGATTCTCCCCTCCCTCTAAACTGGGGTGCTAAAGGTATAATAGGGAAGAACATTTTGTGTTCTATTACAAGTTAATCACTAAAGGGATGTTGCCTATAAGCTTAAATTATACATAATGGCCCATCTCTGGGAACCCTGTTACCCAAGTAATGAGCATTAAGCTAAAATATCTTTGTTTAGCTCACAGGAAACATCCTGGCCAGGTTCACCTGTGAATGACTGCAGGGAGGAAGAAATTAACACATCCCCTACGGTGGCTGATGGGAACCAGGAAGTGTTTGACTTTACTCCTTCCCCTTCTGGTATAAAAGAAGTCTGAGTTCTAACTCAAGCAAGATGGTTCTTTGGGGCATGAGTCCACCATCTTTCTCAGTTTGCTGGCTTTCTGAAAAAAGTCGTTATCCCTTGCCCCAACAACTCTCAATTATTGGCCTGCGTGGAGCGAGCAGTATGAGCTTAGACTCGGTAACAAAAGCAACTATCAACATATGCATCCTGGCCCCCTGACCTCAGAGTGGATATGTGCTCGAAGTGGGGTCACTCAGGTGTCTTCTCCAGGTTACTTGAATCCTTCCTAAAGGAAGCATGTAGCAGCAAAACCTGGGGAGGTGTGTGCTCAGGTTGCTGCAGGCCATGAGCAAAAGCCTTGTGCAGAGGCTTCCCTGGTGGTGCAGTGGTTAAGAATCCGCCTGCCAGTGCTGGGGACACAGGTTTGAGCCCTGGTCTGGGAAGATCCCACATGCCACAGAGCAACTAAGCCCGTGCGCCTCAACTACTGAGCCTGCGCTCTAGAGGCCACGAGCCACAACTACTGAGGCCGCGTGCCACAACTACTGAAGCCCACACACCTAGAGCCTGTGCTCCGCAACAAGAGAAGCCACCGCAATGAGAAGCCCACGCACTGCAACAAAGAGCAGCCCCCGCTCGCCACAACTAGAGAAAGCCCGTGCACAGCAACAAAGACCCAATGCAACCAAAAATAAATAATAAATAAATAAATTTTAAAAATTAAAAAAAAAAAATCCTTGTTGCAGAAGCCCGTCCGTACGAGGAGAGAGGAAGCCAGCAGTCCCGGAGGAGCAGAGGGAGGCAAGCAGGAGAGACATCCTAGAAAGCAGACCTGACTTGGGCCAGGTGCTGGTGGGGTCCCAAGGTACCCCTGCCCTTCCCACGTTTCTGCAAACCAATCAATTCCCCTTTGTGCCCAAACTAACTCAAGGTGGGTTTCTGTCATTTGCAATCCAGGGTGCCGACTAATACACCCAGGCTTCTAGGACACCACTCCTCCAGCTTTCCTGCTGTTCCAGCCACTCCCCCTCAATCTCCTTCACCTGCCCACTTGGTTGGGGAGGTCCTCAGGGCTCTGTCCCAGGCCGTCCATCCACAGTCCTCAGCCCTCCCTGGGTGAACTCGTCCTCCCCCATGGCCTTCATTACCATCTGGACACCACTGACTCCCAAACCCATATTTCCATCCCCTTTTTCTTTTTCCTTCATTTTTTTAATGGTGATAAAATATATACAAAATGAAATTACCATTTTAATCATTTTTAAGTGTAAAATTCAAGAGTGTTAATTACATTCACAAGGTGTACAACCGTCACTACTATTTCCAGAACTTTTTCATCACTTCTGAAAAAAAGTCTATACCCATTAAACACTAACCCCCACCCACCCTTCCACCTAGCCCCTGGTAACCTCTGACAACTTACTGTCTCTATGAATTCACCTATCCTAGATATTTCGTATAAGTGAAATTATACGATATTTGTCCTTTGTGTCTGGTGTATTTCACTTAGCATAATGTTTTCAAGATTCATCCATGTGGTAGCATGTATCAGAACTTGATTCCTTTTTATGGCTGAATAATATTCTATTGTATGGACAGACTACATTTTGTTCATCCATTCTTCCTTTGATGGACATTCAGGTTGTCTTCAAACACTGGCTATTGTGAACAGTGCTGCTATGAACATTCATGCACAGGTATTTGAGTCCCTGTTCCCAGATCTTTCGGGTATACACCTAGGCGGGAACTTGCTGGGTCAAGTGGTAATTCTATGCTTAACTTTCTGAGTAACCACCAAGCTGGTTTCTTCAGCGGCTGCACCGTTTTGCGTTTGCACTAGCAAAGCACGAGAGTTCCCAGTGTTCTCTTTCCTAAGGCCCAGACAACTGCCTCCGGACATCCACATGCGTGTTGTCCCACAGGGAGCTCAGACCACCTGGCAGGGCACTTGGATGCAGGGGACAGTTTGGCTGTATAGAAACAACCATTCCTGAGCCACGCCCCAGCCCTGAGGACCTGGGAGAGGCCATGTGTTGGGCTTCCGGTGAGGTTCAGGGATGGAGAGGCAAACGGGGCAAAACTGTCTTCTACATGCTTGCATTGCAAGAAAGGGTTTTTACAGCCATGTCAGAACGTCCCGATGGCCCCTGTCAAAGTGGCTGCAAGGGAATATCATTTACAAACACAAATATCATTTAGCAAACTCCAGGCACAAGCCCCCCCCCAATTTTCTTCTTCCCCATCCTGTCTGCTCCTCTTGTGCTCCCAGCTCAGCTAATGGCGGGCGAACCACCTACACAGGTGCCAAGATCGTGACCTCCCCAGTTCGCAGGAACAGTGAGTTCAGGAAACACAGTCCTGCAGCCCAGACCCAGTCCAGGCTCTAGTCCCCGGTGCCCAGTGCCCATCACCTAGTTGGCCCAGGACCAAGGCTCCAGAACCTCCCGCACTGCAGGCGGCTGGTTGGCTTCAGGCATATTGCACACGCCGCACCCCAGGCTGGCTTCTCTGGCCGCCCTGATGCCCAAGCAAAGAGCTTCCTCCCATCCAGAAGGACAGCAGTGGCTGGATGAGGACAGACAGACTCAGCCAGACACACAGCCCACCTGACCCTTGAATTCCAGGGATTTGGGCCTGGTGGCAAGAAGAAAGGGAGACAGACAAGGCTCACTCAGTAAAGGCTTCCTGGAGGAGGGCAGGCAGTCAGGGAGAGACTTCTGGAGGGTTGGAGGGTGGGAGGCTAAGCTGGAAGGGGCTGATTAAACAGCTGCTATGTGCTGGCCTGGGACAGGAGCTAACTGTGCTTGAGGGTACCATTCGCTCATTTGGTGAGTACTTTTGTCCACAAAGTGCCAGGCACTGTTTCAGGCATCGGGAATACACTAGTGGACGCAACAGACAAAGATGACTGTAGATTCTAGTGATGGGGAGACAATTAACAAGAAGCATAAGCAAAATATAAAATATGCTACATGATTCTAGTGCTAAGGAGAAAGATAAAGCAGGAAGGGATGGAAGGAGCACAGGGACGGGAACTGCAATTTGAATGGGGAGGCTAGGCAAGGTGAGGGGGCAAGCCAGGCAGAGGTTTGGGGGAATGTGTGTCAGCTAGAAGGAAGGGCAAGTTCACAGGTGCTGAGGCTACGGAAGACCCAGTGTGGACCCAGGACAGCAAGGAAGTCAATGAGGCAGAGCAGGGGGAGAGTCAAGAGGTGTGGAATATGAGGCCAGAGCACACTGGTGAGGCTGAGAAGGACCAGCTCACACAGGGTCCTAAAAGCCATCCTGATGCCTTTGGCTGTCACTCTGAGTGAGCAGGAAGCCTGTGGAGCATTTCTAGCAACAGATAGATAGGGCAAGGAATAAAGCAGGGTGACCAGCTGTAAGGCTATTGCAGTGATGCAGGAAAGAAATGATTCGTGACTTTAATGTTACCAGAATAACACTAATGGGGTCAGTGAGTAGTGTCCAGATTCTGAAAATAATCTGAAAGTAGAGACAAAATAATTCAGTGCCATTGAAAGTGTGGGCTCTTTGAGCCCGAGCCGCCCGTCCTCCTTGCTCAGACCTTGCAATAAACCTTTCTCTGCTCCAAAGTCAAGAAAGAAAGAGAGGAGAGAGAGAGAGAGAGAAAGGAAGAAATAGAGAGAGAAAGAAAGAGAGAGAGAGAGAAAGGAAGGAAGGAAGGGAGGGAGGGAGGAAAGAAGAAAGGAGGAGAGACAGAGAGAAAGAAAAAGAAAGAAAGAACAAAAGGAAGGAAGGAAGGAAGAAAGAAAGAGAAAGGAAGGAAGGAAGAAAGAGTGGAAGGAAGGGAGGAAACAGAAAAGAAAGGGAAAGAAAAGAAGAGAAGAGAAAAATGATTCACTGCCATTGAATGTGAGGTATGAGAAAAATGAGTCAACGTGACTCTGTATGGGGCCTGAACAGGTAGATGAGTAACATTGCTGTTTACTCCAGGAGTACATGAGTAGAGAAGGTGGAGAGGAATCTAAGGAGTAGGTTGCTAGATAGAATACAGGACACGCAGTGAAATTCCAATTTCAGATAAAAAACAACAAATTTTTTTTTTTTAGTTTTAAGTATGTCTCATGGACTATGTGAAACTTAAATTTAACTGAGTGTCCTGGGTTTGGTTTTTCGTTTTTGCTTTTGTTTTGCTTCGTTTCTAAATCTGGCAATCCTATTAAGAAGATGAATTAGGGATGTGAGAAGTTTGCGATACCTGCTAGACGTCCTGAGGGATAGGTTGAGTGGCAGCTGTACACAGGGGTCTGGAGTTCAGGTAAAAGGTCTGGGCTGGAGATAAGTATTTAGGAGTTGTCAGCCTAATTTTGATATTTTGAACCCTGAGAGGGATGGCATTACCAAGAGAGTGAGTGAGGACAGAGAAGGAGTCCTAGGACTAAGCCCCCAGGCACCCCAATATTTAGAGGTCAGGGAGATCAGGGGGAACCAGCAAAGGAGACCTAGAAAGAAAGGCCAGAAAAGAAGGTGAAAAGTCAGGGGACGTGATGTGCTGGCCGCCAAACGCTGCTGCGAGTGCAGGGAAAGATAAGGGTTGAAACTTGACTGTGGGATTTAGCTGCGGGAACCTTGGCAAGAGCGGTGTAGGTGGACTATATGGAGCAAAAGCCTGATTAGAGTTCCAGAGAGAAAGTAAAAGGAAGCAAGGAATCAAGACAACTCATCCGAGAAGTTTTGCTATAAAGGAATGGAAAGAAACGAGGCAGATGCTGGAAGATGTGGGGTCAAGGGACTTTTGTTTGTTAAGATAAATACCAGAGTATCTATTGTCATGGGAAAGACCTGGTAAAGAGCAAAAGGGTGGGACTTCCCTGGTGGTCCAGTGGTTGGGAGTCCACCTGCCAATGCAGGGGACACGGGTTCGAGACCTGGTCCGAGAAGATCTCACATACCGCGGAGCAACTAATCCCATGTGCCACAACTACTGAGCCTGCACTCTAGAGCCCGTGAGCCACAACTACTGAGCCCACGCGCCTAGAGCCTGTGCTCCACAACGAAGAGAAGACACTGCAATGAGAAGCCCACGCACTGCAACAAAGAGTAGCCCCCACTCGCCGCAACTAGAGAAAGCCCACGCACCACAACGAAGACCCGATGCAGCCAAAAAATAAATAAATAAATTTTAAAAATAAAAAAACAATTTTTTAAAAGAGCAAAAGGGTGATGACATGGCGTAAGGTCTGGGGGCGGTGAGAAGGGGTGGGATCCCAGGACACATGTAGAATGACTGAATCCTGACTTCAACTCAGAAAAGTCCTGGATTACCTCTATCTGAGGATAGAGCTGGGCAGAAGTTCCAGGTCCCTTGGGATGTCTTGGAAGGAAAGCAACATTCTAGCCCAGATCCTGGGGCATCTCTTCCTACCCACAGCCCCAGACACACTACAGCAGGACTGGAAAGGCCCCATGCTTCCGCCAACCTGCTTTCCAGAGGATTCTGCCTGCCCCATCTCTGTGCTCAAAGGTAGAAAGGACCTTCAGGCCCAGGAGAGGGCCCAGGTCCCTGCCGTGTGCACAAACACACACACACACACACACACACACACACAAACACAAGAAAATCCCAGCAGGAGAGGGAAGCCCTTGCCCGAGGCCTGGGCAGAGTTTCAGACACAGGGGCTCTTGCCTGGCAGCAAGACCAGCTGGGCCAAGGTCTGAGCAGGAAGAACACAGTGGCAGGCTTCAGGCCTGCTGCCCCAGAGAGCAGGTGCAGGCCCTGAGGGGAGTGGGGTGGCCAGGGCAGCTGCTAAGCCCTGGTGCAACACAGCCCTGCCCTGAGGCGGGAGGATGGCCTAGATGGCCTCCCACATACTCGCCTGCTCAGGAAGCAGAAACTCGGAGTGGGCCAAAAGGGCCTGGGGGTCCTCAGAGCCTCTTCCTGGAATGGGGACTCTTCCAGCTCACTCCAGAAAAAGCAAAGGCCGGTTGTTGGGGGCGCTGCCTGATGTCAGGAATGAGTGGTGGCATCTGGCAAGGTCGGAGTGATAGGGAAACCGTGCACCTCAGATTGGGACTCGTGAACCCACGTGCCGGGACTCGAACCCGGACAAAACCCACAGTCTTCCAACTGAGATCACACACCTGGTTTCAGGACTTAATGAAGCTCAGGTTTTTGATGTCTCATGGCAGACAGAATTCAGTGAGAGACAAAGTGATAGGTAAGAAGTGGATTTATTTAGAGAGAAACACACTCCACAGAGTGTGGGCCATCTCAGAAGGCAGGGGGGCAGCCTTGGGAGAAACTCACTCCACAGACAGAGTGTGGGCCATCTCAGAAAGGGAGAAAGGCCTCAGGGTATGGGGGTGTCCGTTTTTATAGGGGTGGGTGATTTCATAGGCTAATGAGTGGGAGGAGTATTCCAGCTATTTCAGGAAGGGGCGGGGATTTCCAGGAATTGGGCCACCGCCCACTTTTTGATCCTGTGGTCAGCCTTGGAACTGTCATGGTGCCTGTGGGTGTGTCATTTAGCCTCCTGATGTGTCAGTGAGTGGAAGTTGACTTGTCCGCCATCTTGGACCCATTTGGTTCTAATCAGTTTATGTCATGGCCTCAGGCTATGTCATTCTTTCACATGTTGTGCCCTGCCCCCTTCCCTCCTGTTTCACTAGGACCTGGGCAATCAAATCACCTGGTCACCAGAGCACATTCACCCAACCACACACACAGCCTGACATGCACACAACCTCACAAAACCCTAGCAGCCACTTCCACGAGCATGCACATTCACAACCACACACACCAACCATACACACCTATGCCTCATGCTACCCCCTCGACCCCCAGCTACCCCACCCCACACGGTAACAGACAGTCCTCACACACAACCTTATGCGCGCCCAACTTTTACTTTACAAATAGGAACTGATGTCTACAACCAGTGAGCTCCCTACTCTCCTGGAAATAATTTCAAAGACTGTTCTGAAGAGTGACTGCTGAGGAAGTGGGTGAGGTCTCTTCAGGTGGGGTGACCAGGGAATACCCCTGTGAGAAGGTGAGACGTGAATAAGGAGGAAGAACCTGCCAGCTGAAGCGCAGTCCAGGCAAAGGGAACAGCAAATGCAAAGCCCAGAAGGCTGGACACAACATGGACTGAACATGCTGTTTGTGGAACAGAAAGCAGGCCAGTGTGACTGGGGAGCAGTGATCAAGGGGACGTGTGATGGGAGGTGAGGCAGGACTAGGTCACTTGGGGTTCTGTAGGGCAATGTCAGGAGAGTGGGTGCCAGGATAAAATAGGTGAGGGACATGATCTGATTTACATCATTAAAGCACTAGTTTAGCTAGAAGGAACCATGGGAGAAAAACTTTTTCCAGTTGTCAGAGGGGGGGAAGGCATTTCTAATTATGACCAATCCTAGAGGCCATAAAAGATAAGATTGATACACTTGACTACGTAAAAAAATGTTTAATTCTGCAAAGCAAAAACCCCATAAGCAAAGTCAAAATACAAGTGTCAAACTTGGAGGGGAGGGTGAAATCCTTGTTATTTGCATCATAGACACAGGGTATATTTCTTTAATATGTAAAGAGCCCCTAAGAAATCAATAATTTTAAAAAGGCAACCACCCAACAGAAAAATGGGCAAAAGCAAAAGACAGTTCACAGAAAAAGAAACACAAGTGGCCCTTAAGCGTATGAAAATATGCTGATTCTCGCTCATAATAAAAGAAATGCAAAATAAAATATAATGAGATACCACTGGCAAAGATAAGGTTTGCTAATGCTCTATATTGGCAAGAATATGGGGAAACACACACTTTATGTCTGATGGTAGCATAAACTGATACATCTATGGAGGGGACTTGGCAATATCTATCAAAACTTTAAATGAGCATACTTTAACCCCAAAATTCCACTTCTAAGAATATATCTTATAGACACAATTTTAAAAAAATGTGTTCAGTGATACTTATCCAACTGTATTTCTTGCAATGATGTTTACAACAGAAAGAAATACAAGATTGAAAACACCTTAATTTTCATCAATATGGGAGTGATTAAATATATTATAGTACCTATGCTATTCAGCTGTTTGTTTGTTTGTTTTAAGAGACAGCTCCCCATCTACTAAGGGGAAAATGAAATACTATTCAAGCATTAAAAAAAATGAGATAACTCTATATCTACTGATAGAGGAAATGTCCTATATTTTGTTACGTGAAAGGACATGAAAATAGCCAAGTACAGAACCATGTACACAGCACACCTCCATAGGGTAAATGGAAAAATAAATACCTACAGAGTCGAATACGCAGTTGATCTCAGGAAGGAAAAACCAGTAACTGGGAACCGAGTGGTCAGGTGGGCAGCCCTGATACATAGTCTGGTGTTCAGGGAGAAGCACTAGAAATGTGGGACTCAGCAGCCAATGGATAGTACTGGAAACCCGAGGACTGGATGAGCTCACCAGGAGAGAAGAGGCTGAGACCAGGATGTGAGGCCTCCGAGGTACAAGGAAACCAGGAGTGGGGCGTCAAGGAAGCCAAGAGAAGAAAGTGTTTTGAGAGGGAAGGAGCAGTCAGCTGTGTCAGGTACTTCTGAAGGTGCAGGAGGAGGACAGAGACATTACTGTCGTTTTTAGCACCCTTGATAGGGCTGTCTTTAGTTACATGGTTGGGTGAAAACATTGTTCAACGGATTGAAGGCTGACTAGGAGGTGAGGAAGTGGGGAACGGGTTTTGCTCTGAAATGCAGCAGAGCCGGAGAAGGTAAGGTGCAGGTGGCAGTCATGGACACCCCACCGGACACCATCATACTCACACATAGTCCCACACTGACACATGCACAGAAGCACTCGGCCCACCCCAGCACTGGTCAGTCTCAGCAATGATTTTCAAAGTAAAAGATGGCCTCTGCCCTGTGGCTTTGCCCTATCCGGAAGCTCAGCATGGCTGAGGCCTCCAGAGCCAGCTCTGCTCCTTATTATCTGTGTGACCCAGGGCAAGTCACACAACCTCTCTGGCTTTCTCACTCATAAAAGTGAGAAGGATTGTACCTTCCTCATCTGGCACTGTGATGATGAAATAAAGCCTGCGGGACAGTGCAGGGACCAAAGATATCTCTGAGCCCCCGGTGCAGTGTTAGTTTTCTACCAGGAGTAGTAGGTAGGGTGATGGTGTAATTGATCTTTCCAAGTTTGGAGTTACTTTTGAGAGTAAACGGGGATGCTGTTAATTACACCAGGGCCACAGGCATAAACCAGTACAGTCCTGGGAAGATGCCACGTATAATCACCCTTCAGCTAGCAACATCATCTCTGTCCAGACAGGGAGTGCTCAGGCCCTTTGGTGACTAAGACACCAGGACTCCCCGGGAGGCTGGAAACCCTGGGGGTTCCCCGACCAGGCTGAGGCCCCGGGGCTCTCTCATTACGTTCCTAGTCGTGGCACACTAGTAAATAAGACAAAGCGTCCTTGCCTTCAGAGCCCAGCCCAGCCCGGCCCAACCGCAGGCCCCGCCTCCCTCCGCAGGAGATCTAAAGCGCAGCCTCCGCTCCTTCACTTCTCTCTTACTCCCGCTCCGCACCGCACATGGGATTTGCCCCCTGCAGTAACTCCAGGCAACGGCCTCTCCCCATCCGGCCTTCACCCCTGGACGAAGGATCCCCCCATCTCCTTTCCAGGCGCAGTGCCCCTTCCTGCTGCGGGCACAGGGTCTGCCCCCCAACCTGCCCCCCACTTCTCCAAAGTGCCCATGCCCATTCCAGGACGCGGAGCCTGAGCCACGCACCTACGCGGGGAGGGCAGCCTCCGGGAGTGGTCGAGACCAAGCGCCAGGCGGGGACAGTGACCCGCAGGGCGCGGACACAGTACCCGTGGTAACGCACGTGGGCTAGTCCTGATTGCAGTCCGTCCGGGAAACACTTGACACTTAACCAGTTTAGAGCGCTTCACGCTCCGAATCTCATCGGACCCTTTGCCACAGCCCTGCCCAGGGCCACAGATGCCCCCGTTTCACACATGAAGAAGAAGCCCAGGCTCAGACGGGCGTCAAGCCCGGGAGAAGGTTGCCGGGGGAACGAGTGACAGTGTCTGGACTAAAACCCGACCCTCTGCGGCGGGCGGCTCCAGAGCTCCTCCCCTGACCCTCCCTCCTCCACGCCGCCCCCGGCGTTGCCTGCAGCCACGCGCCTCGCCGCCACTGCAGAGACGCGGCTCCGGTCCCGTTCGCCTCCGCTTTGGGCCTCGAGGACGCGGGGTCCCGGCCCCCCGCTGGCCGCGCCGCTGCTGGTGAGTGCGGGGCGCCTCCCCACCCCGCGCCCACGGCCGCTGAGCGCTCCCCGGCGACCCTGGGCGGGGCGGGGGCTTGATCCTGCCTTCGGGCCAGGCTGAGACTGGCAGGTGAGGGGATGGGAGGAGGTCGAGGGAACTAGACCCACCCCACTCCCCACCTGCCTTCTCACCCCTCGGTTCTGGGCGGGGAGGGGGCTCCAGCTGCTGAAGTTTCCCGGACAACCCCCTCCCCCGTCGGCAGGCTCCCAAGCTGCCTGGAATGGACGGAAACTTGGTGCTGGTGACGGCTGGGGTGGGGGGTGGAGAGGGGAGGGGAGTTCTACCCCGAGGAGCGGGCCGGCCGGCACTGTGGAGTGGCGGTGAAAGCTGGGCGCGCCTTGGTCCCGGGGCGGGGGAAAAGCGGATAGCTGGGAGCTGCTGCTGGGGGGCCGCATGGGGGGCCAGATCCGGCTCCACCAGTCCCGGGCCTGGGCTTGGAGGGAAATTCTTTGCCGGTGAGTCGCGTCCCTAGGGTGTGTTTGACAGGACTGGGCAGACAGGACTGGAAGGTGGAAGGTGGGGGCCCAGGAGGGGGCAGCCCCCAGGTGGGCCGCCCTGAGAAGGCTCAGGTGGAAGCACCTGTCAGGGCCCTTCTCCTCCGGGGCTGGCAGACAGGGTTCCAACCTCCACTCCAGTCTTCTTGAACTCTCGCCAGGTGAGTGCCAGGCTGGGGAAGGAATGGCCTTTTACTACTCTTACCACAGCTCAAGAAAGTAGGAATTATTTCTCTTTAGAGATAAGGAAGGAAGGTCAAAGAGATTAGGAGAAATTGGAAGTCACCCAGGTAGAAGGGGTAGAGCTGAGGCTTGAATCCAGATGTGACTCCACGCTCAATACACATCCCACTCCCCAAAGGACAGGTCTTAGAAGGAGCTGAGTTGAGGCAGACACGTTTTTTTTTATTCTAAGTATGTTACTGTATGCTGCTGCCAGTGCGTATAAAATAAGCGCCCTTGTGAAACAGAAGTTCATGAAAATTCAGAGAGGTAGAGGATTAAACAAATACTTTAATTCCCACTGGTAATTAAATTCCGGGGAGAAAATAAAGGGGACAGGAGCAGAGTGACTGGGAGGGCAGGGGCTTCCAGGTCCAGGGTAATCTAGGGTGGCCTCTAAGAAGAGGATGTTTTAGCAGAGGCCTCAGTAATGAGAAGGATGCAGCCATGCAAGTTTCTGGAGGAAGAGCATTCTAGGCAGCAGCAATAATTACAAAGCCCCAGAGGCCCCCATTGCGGCCTGAGCAGAGAGGCAGGTGGAGAGTGTAGGAGAGTAGGGCAAGAATGTAGAAACTGGGGGTTTATTCTCAGTGTAATGGAAGCTAGTAGAAAGTTTTAAACAAGGGCGTGACATGATTCAATTTAATGGACTCTGCGGGCATAGGAGCAGACACTTGAAGGCCAGCCAGGAGGCTTTGGTAATAATACCAGCAAGGGTGATGGTGGTTTGGAGCAGGGGGTGGTGGTGGAGGGGTGAGAAGTGGTGATGCAGGGGTGGACCCTCAGTCAGCATGCATGCTCAGAGTCACAGAGCGGCTCCAGGAGCACTCACGTGTGCACACAAGCCCACACGTACACACGGAGAGGCACATGCTCCCAACACCCTTTGCAGCATGTAGACACTAGGTGCACTCAGGCAGACCCACCTGTCCACACCCTCTGAGTCATTCCAGGACTAGGAGGAGGATGTGTGATCTGGGGACCCGAACAAAGCATGACTCCCCACCACAAAGCTCCGGCATCCCGGTTTGCTGGTGTGTCTGGGGCTCCCTCAGGTCCTGGCACAGGGAAGGAGGGTGTCCCTAGATTTTTCCTGGATCTGGTGTCCCCAGGAACCAGACCATTACCCTCTCCATGTGCCTCCCCCCGCAACCTGAACTGGTCTCCCAACTTCACCACCCACTGCCTGTGGGACCTTGGGGAGATTATTTCCCCTCTCCAAGCCCCAGTTTCCTATCTGGGGTTCATCACCCCAACTTCACAGGATGATAGCGAGGCATCAACAAGGTAAGTTTTTAGAAGCTGGTCTGGGGCAGGCATCCAGCAGAGAAAGGAGAGCAGGCGGTGGACAGCCCAGCCTTGAATTCAATTCTAGTTTTAATTTTTTTTTTTTTTTTGCGGTACACGGGCCTCTTACTGTTGTGGCCTCTCCTGTTGCGGAGCACAGGCTCCGGATGCGCAGGCTCAGCGGCCGTGGCTCACAGGCCCAGCCGCTCTGCAGCATGTGGGATCTTCCCGGATCGGGGCACGAACCCGTGTCCCCTGCATCGGCAGGTGGACTCTCAACCACTGCGCCACCAGGGAAGCCCCAATTCTAGTTTTAAATGAGTGACTTGACCGCTCTAGATTTCACAATGGATAGCCAGCATTTATTGAGCACTTACTGTGTACTGAGTGCTTTGCAATCCTTTTCTCATTTGATTATCAGTTTCTTCATCTGTCAATGAGAAGCATAATAGTGTCTACCTCCCAAGGTCCTTATAAGGATTAAATGAGATCCAGCACATAAAGTATTTAGCTCCTTGCCTGGCTCGTTGTAAATGCTCAATAAATAATAACTGTTATTATCAGCAAATGCACATTCCCTTCCTTCCGGCATATAGCTCTGTGACTTTGGGCAGGTTACTTAGCCTCTCTGTGCCCGTTTCCTCTCTGTAGCTTAGGAAGAATAACAGTCCTGATCTCATAGGGTCGTTGGGATGATCAAACGAATCCATCCACATAGAGAACTCAGAACAGCGCCTGGCACATAGTAAATGCTCTGTAAATGTCATCTACCCGTTCTCAGACCGGTTTTCCCATCCTGTCAGGCGGGCACGGCCCACAGCGCCCCCACCAGGCACCATGGACTGGAAGACGCTCCAGGCCCTACTGAGCGGGGTGAACAAGTACTCCACTGCCTTCGGACGCATCTGGCTGTCGGTGGTGTTCGTCTTCCGCGTGCTGGTGTACGTGGTGGCAGCGGAGCGCGTGTGGGGGGACGAGCAGAAGGACTTTGACTGCAACACTAAGCAGCCAGGCTGCACCAACGTCTGCTACGACGAGTTCTTCCCCATCTCCAACATCCGCCTCTGGGCCCTGCAGCTCATCTTCGTCACGTGCCCGTCGCTGCTGGTCATCCTGCACGTGGCCTACCGCGAGGAGCGGGAGCGGCGGCACCGCGAGAAACACGGCGACCAGTGCGCCAAGCTGTACGACAACGCGGGCAAGAAGCACGGTGGCCTCTGGTGGACCTACCTGTTCAGCCTCATCTTCAAGCTCCTCATCGAATTCCTCTTCCTCTACTTGCTGCACACTCTCTGGTACGGCTTCAGCATGCCCCGCCTGGTCCAGTGCGCCAACGTGGCCCCCTGCCCCAACATCGTGGACTGCTACATCGCCCGGCCCACCGAGAAGAAGCTCTTCACCTACTTCATGGTGGGCGCCTCCGCCGTCTGCATCGTGCTCACCTTCTGCGAGATCTGCTACCTCATCTCCCACAGGGTCGTGCGAAGCCTTCCCAGAAAGAGCGGCCTCCGGGGCCGCGGCCCCCCGTCCTCCGCCAGCCAGGCCTCCACCTGCCGCTGCCACCACAAGCTGGTGGAGGCCGGGGAGTTGGGCCCGGATTCCAGCGACGACAAGCTACGTGCTTCGGCACCCAACATGACCCCCATCTGACCACGGGCTGGGGAGCGATCCTGGGCTGCCCGTGGGGACAGGCAGGGAGGTATTGTGCCGGTGGAGGGGTCCTCCCGGGGCTGGGGGGCCCCACTCTGAATTCACTACACTATTCAATTTCACCTTTAGTAGATTGTTTTGAGCGCTGGGCACTATGCTGTCTGTCTGGTATAGGTCACACCACAGGCCCACTGGCAGCCCTCCTGGGAGAAAGACAAGCAAGTTAACTACTGCCTGCAAGGGGACACTTAGAGGACTCTGCTGGGCTTCACCTAAGCCAGGAGGGGATGATGGGGAGAGGCTTCCCTGAGGGAGGAATGTCTAAGAGAGGTGAGAAGTGCTTCCTAGCACACAAAAGCAGGTGCAGAGGCCTGGAGGCCACAAAGGGAAAGATGCTTGCCCTGGGTCTGGTGAGATGTACCAGACCGAAGGGAATCTTCATTCCTTCGGGAGAAGCACCCAGATTCCTGGGATGGAAAGGAAGTATCCTCCCAGCAGTGGAGGTCTGGAGGCTGCGAGTGAGCCTAGGAAGAGGAGGGGTAAGCTCTGGTGACACCAACCCCGGCTTGAGACACCCAGAGATCCTCTGGCTCACCACTGCCCTTTGGGAACCCGCCCCCCATCTTATTCCTCCACCCTCAGGCAGCTTTGCTCCCATCTTCCTCCCACAAGTGTACTCAGTCTGTTGCCAGCCTTTCAGACCCTACTCTCAGGGACTTGAGGTGGATGTGCTGATAGGAACATCCCCGAGGCAATTTCTTTGAAATCAATAAAGGCTGTCTTTTATACAGGTTGACTCTCTTCTTTTCTCCCACACTCCCACCCACAAGACCCTGAGGGCAGAGAAGGTAGCCCCTCAGAAGGGGAGAGAGCTCCATGGCTCGAGCTGAATTTAGGCTGGGGCTGGGGTTGACCCAGGAGGGATCTGGGGTGGAACCTACAGATATACATGCTGTGATTGTAGATGTGGTCACAAGAGGGCGCTGTGCTCCCTCTACAACAGCAGCGCTAGCCCTTCATAGTGAGGCCCTGCCCTGAGCGCACACAGTCACAGCCCTCTGGTTGCAGACAAACCACACTCCTTCCTCCTTTGTAACCCAGTCACTGCCATCCACAACGTGCATCCCCGCCCTGTGTACACAAAATCCCTGTTATTCATACTCTCACTCCTGTATGCTCACAACAGGCTCCTCTAAAGGCATGAAGCCCCAGCCTCACCCAAGCGCTATCCAGCTCCTTCCATTTTCCCTGAGCATTTTCTCCACCCCAGGCCCCTGGCAGACATGAGGACTGCACAGGGGAACAGGACCTGAGCCCAAGGAGCTCAGAGCCTGGGGGAGACAGAGACACACTCATCTCCTGCACTAACCAACCCCAGGTAGATCCCAGCCCCACTCCCAGCACTGTGTGATGACCTGAAATTTCAGGAACACCAACATCCAAGCCAGGACAGGATGGAAAGCAAAAGGGGGTGCAAGACTATACTCACGCAGAGGAACATTTAGTAACTATCAAAGCCAAGGCCAGGAGCCAGAAATCCAGGAGGCAGTGAGCCAAGAGCCAGTGCAGGCAGGGAAAGGACGGGTCATTGTGTCAACAGGACAGGCTGGGGTTCACCTTTGCTCTCACGTGTGGTCGTTACTGTGGTGGATAAGCCAGCCAAGTTTAAAGGGCCCGGGCCGGGCTGACACTCACCTCCCAGGTTAAATCATAGCTTAACCACTTCATGACCACAGCTTCACCATGCTGCACCTTGGACAGGCTTTCAGAACCTCAGTCTTGTCATCAATACAATGGGAATTTTATCGGTCAGGGTCTCAACAGGAAACAGATGGCACATTCAAACCAAGGAACTTCAAAGAGTCTCCTTGAGGGACTGTTTTTGAAGGTATAGGCATGCTGAAGGAAACCCATAAAAGGTGCCCTGGGGCTAGTACCAGGGTAGCAATGGACGGGTTGCCACACAAAGGCTGCAAGGAGGCATCCAACCGCAGCAATCAAATAAGTACCACGACTTCACTCTACCACCTCCTACTCACCTGCCAGCGGCTCCCACTGACCCAACACAACCAGAAACCAGAGGGCACAGAAGCCTATTGAGACGGTGAGTACGGGTCAGCCTCCCAGCGCACAGAGCAGATCTGAGGGGCAAAAGGAACATATTCAGCCCAGCACTCAGGACAGTATCCGCTCCTAGGATTGTTGCAGAGATTAAAGGAGACAGTGTCATAACATGTTAGTTCAGCGCTAACATATCCAGTAAATATCCATGCACAACCATGCTTAGGAAAGTCTCTGCCTGCCGCCCAGGCCATCTGGTGTGTCAGTCCCAGCTTGGAGTGGATGGTTGCCAAGGTCCCAGGGAGGGCTGATCGCTACCTATTTGCTGTGTTGCATTCCAGCATCTTCCAGGACAGTTCCCGCTGCCTGGATAAGGATGGCTTTGAGGTCAGAGCAACCAGAGAACAACATCAGCTATCCCAGCAGGGACTGAGCCTCCAGTCCTGGTCCCGCTTCTCCAAGCTGCGGGCCAGGACCACAGATGAGGGAATATTCCAGCCTTAAGCATCCCACATTTGGCCTGAGAGCTGTCCCCAGCAGTGCCGCTCACGCTTTCCATCCAGCATGTATTGAGCTACTGTTCACCATGGAGAGTCCCCAGCACACATCTCATGTCCCCTGGTCTTCTCTTATGAGGGTACACACCTCTACCTCCTCTTCCCCCAACCACGTGAGGAGTCACTGCAAGCTTCCTTCGATAGTGCTTATGATTACGATTTAGATTTCATATACACACTTTCGAGTCCACATCTACTTCATGATGTGACAGCCACCCTGCAGCCCAAGGCAAATAGATTATTTTGTATTCATCACCCTGATCCAAGCCCCTTGGTAGGGACTAAATGTTTGTGTCTCCCCCAAAATTCATATGTTGAAATGCTAACTTCCAGTGTGATGTTATTAAAAGGTGGGGCCTTTGGGAAGTGGGCTCATGAGGATGGATTTGTGCTCTTATGAGAAGAGACACGAGGGGGATGGTCTTTCTCTCTCTGCCATGTGAAAACATACTCAGAAGACAGCCCGATATAAACCAGGAAAAGGGCCTTCACCAAGAACCCAACCAGGCTGGCACCCTGATCTTGGACTTCCAGCCTCCAGGACTATGAGAAATAAAGTTCTGTTGTTTAAGCCACCCAGTCTGTAGTATTTTTACAGCAGTCCGAGCTGAGACACCTGCATCATCTATCATCTGGCTCACTGCAATAATCTCCCTGCTTCCTGCTCCAACTCTGGGAAGCAGATGCTGCAAAAGAGAGGGGTGCAAAGGGCCTGCTGGGGAGGAACACCTGTGAATGGAAAGGGGAGGAAGCAGGACCGAGTGACAAGACCCGTTCGTGGGAGCTCTGTGTCCGTTACACAAAGATGGTCACATTGGATGGAAATGGCTGGGCCCTTGACCACGCTTGGCTCAGCCATTGCCTGGGGCCACCCCAAGCAGAGCCTGGCCACCTGCACAGCTGAAGCAGACCTGGAGGCTGTCAGCTGGCCAGACTCCGCACAGCTGGGCAGCGAGTCCTCCGTTGAAGGGGGAGATCTGCATCCACCACCCACTCCCACAGTCTATTCCCAGCACAGCAGCCAGGGTGATGCCATAAAACCTAAATCAGGCCATGTCACTCCTCTGCCCCAAACCTCCAAAGGCATCTCACACTGGCCTTTAGGGGCCTCCAAGACCTGCCCCACCTGTTGCCTTTCTGAACCCTCATCTCTTCTCCTTGCTGACCTCACTCAGTCACGCTGACCTCCTTGCTCTCCCTCAGGCAGGAAACACCAGGCATATTTCTGCCTCAGGGCCTTTGCACTCTCTCTCCCTCTGCCTGGAATGTGCTTTCCTCCTGAGAGCCACAGGGGTCCCTCCCTTCCTTCAGGGCCTGCATCAAAGGTCAGCTGCTTCATGAGAATTTCTCCCTTCTTCTCTTCAAAAATGAAACCACCACCTCCTGCGCCCTCATCCTCCTTTCCTGCTTTACTCTCCACCTAACAGGTATCACCAGCTAACACATTCTATATTTTGTCTGTCTCCCTCCGGCTAGAATGTAAAGCCCACAAGACAGGGAGTTTTGTTATCGCTGGTTCCTGGTTGATCTCCAGTGTCTAGGACAGCAGCACCAGGCAGTGCTCAGCGCTCAGTAAATAATTTGTTGAATTCATAAATTCGTATATGAGCCTGGGGCCCTGCTAGGTGCTGGGCATGTAAACAGGACTCAGCTGCCTGCCCTCAAGGGGCTCACAGACTAATAGGGGAGGGGGTAAAGACAAGTAAACAGTGCACCCTGGATGGGGAGAAGGGAAATGGGGATGGTTTCATGTGTATAGAGTTTCAGTTTTGCAAGATGAAAATGCTCTGGAGATCTGTCGCACAACATTGTGAATGTATGTAACACGACTAAACAGCGCACCCAGGGGCAGTAGGTGAGCCGCTGAGAACGTAAAGGCTCATCTAATCCAGAGGAGGCCAGCAAGGGGACTTCTGGGGGAAGGGACGTGGAGCAAAGTCCTGAACGACTGTAGGGCTGAGCATGTGAGGGTGCCCCAGCCAGAGGGGACAGCACGGACAAAGGCCAGAGTCAAGTACGGCTGGATCACTGAGTGAAAGGGGAAGAGGGAGGAGGCTGGAGAGGTGCTTGAGGCCAGGAGGCAAAGGAGAGCCACAGAAGGGTTCTAAGCAGGGCAGCGTGTGGTCTGATTTCTGGGGAAGGGTGGGGCTGGGCTGGAAGCCAGGAGACCAGTTGGGAGGCCACTGAGATGGTGGCCTAAACAGGGTCACCTAAACAGTGGGAACAGGCCTAAACAGTGGGAACAGAGGGAGGTGTGGGGGTCTAAGGATGTCTCCCAGGTGGAATGGCCAGGCTGTGGGATTGTCTTGGCCGACCCTGGCTCATCCTTTCCAGGAAGGGGAGGGATCATTCAAACTCTAACCTCCAGAGCCCCTAAGGAAGGGGTGAGGGTGAGGGCAGCTCCTCCCTCCTTCCCAGTAGCTGGGATCACAAAGGCTTTGGGAGGGCCTGGGCCCAGCCACAGGAGAGGAACTCTGGGAGCAGAGGCTGTAGTGGGGGTGTGGTGAGAACCCGCCTCCAGGGACCTCGGTTCTCATGCCCTCAGGGGTCAGAATTTCGTGGGCTCCTCGTCAGCTTTGGAAATCCAGGAGGCTCAGCTCATCATGGCCCTGAGGGACAGTCCTGGAAGGGGAAGCTAGCTCAGCCTCCTGAAGTTGAGGTCTGGGCTGAGCCCACCACACTTGCTGCCCCAGAGGTCCTCCTGCGAGGGCTGAAGGCAGGAGCCTGGGGCACCCACCCTGGGGCACCAGGAATCCAAAGATTGAATCCTGTTGTGGAGGAACACAGGCCTTTCTGACACCGGCCCCAGGCCTTGGACCCCACCTGCCACATTCCCTTTCCTTAGCTGCCCTATCCTTCACCAACATTCTGACCCCAGCTCCCTCCCTTTCAGCCCTTTCTGCTCCCACCAAGACCAACCCACTGACCCTTTTTGTCACAAAAATGTTTGTTACGTTTTTAGCCCCCATCCATTGGAAAACTTCCTGTGTACTAATATTATGCTATGTGCTTTGATTGGATCTCCCATCAGCCCGATACAGTAGGAACTATTACCTCCCCAATCTATAGAGGAAAAAACTGAGGCACAGGGGTTTAAGCAACGTGCCTAAGGGCACAGAGATAAACAGAAAAGTCTCAACTTCTAGGCCCTACTGCCTCTCCCACCAAGGCCGGTGAAGCCTCGGGACGTCGCGGCCCCCAGTCCTTGGGCCTTTGCTCACGCTGTTCTTCTGCCTAGAATGCTCTCCCCCCAGCCCCCATCTGGCTGACGAAAGCAAGTTTCACATATTGCAGTATGGGAAAATCATTCTGGCTTGTACATGAGTTAATTCGAATTTTATGCTAACTAAAACAGCCTGTTTGTGACCTATCAAACCTACGTTGTTCATCTGCTTTAATTATTAAAGAAAAGGGTGCATTGACCAGAAGTAAAGAACGTTCATGTTAAAAATAAAGATCACAACATGCCTCCCTTCCTGGGACGCCCGTGCCGCTACTCCTCCGATGATGACTCCCTTCCCAGGTGCCAAGGCCGTACTGACTCACTGTGCGCTGCTGAGCTGTGCTTTTTGGGGGTTTGGGGTTTTCTGGGTTTTGCTTTTCTTGAAACCTTGAAGGAATGTATCCCTGACTTGTTCGATGTTCTTTGTTCTGACAAGATATAAACTGTGCTGGAAACCATGCTTCTCCAGAGCAGTTCCTCAGAGTTATCTGAGAGGCTGTCTCCTGGACAAGAATCCTCAGTGTGGCTCAAATAAAACTCTTTTCTATTCCTGCTATAGATTGTTGATTGTGTCCATCGCCGTGGCTAGCGCAGGCTCCTCCAGGAAACGCTCCTAACCAAGTCCCTCTGAGTCTAGTAGTTCTCAGAACTCTGTGCATCTACTCTAACCCCAGGGCTGATACGCTCAGCTCCTGCCTTCTGCTCCAGCCAGTGGGAGCCCCAGGCCAGAGACCACATCTGGCTGGTTTGTGGTGAAGTCCCCAGCTCCACATACAGTGCCTGCAGCACACAAGTGTTCACACACAGGATGATGCCTGAATGAACAATGGCAGGCTCTGCCCACCCCTAATTCCTTGGGATGTCTCCCCCCACCCCGTATTTAGAGGCATGAGAACGGGATCCAAGCTAAAGGTCGGGAGAGTCCCCGCCAGCCATCCCCTCCCCAGTCTCACGTGGTCCACGGGCACTTCTTAGTGCCCTCTGATTGTGTAGCCTGCCCAGGAGTGGGGATGTTTGAGAATTCTGCAAGAACAGGGGCTGGGTAGAGACCCCAGCTCCACCACAGACGCCAGGGAGGGCAGATTAGAACCCCTCTCTCCCAGTGTGGTTCCCCATGCCCTAACGAGTCTTGATTACCCAGTGTGGCTTTCCTGGTGACCGCAGGGCACCACAGTTTCCCCTCCAGAATGTGGCTTTGTCCCGGGGGGGGGGGCACTGCGGGGGGCACCCTGTGGCCACCCCACAAATGAGGGGTCTTCTCCCTTCTCACCAAGGGGTCAAGGAGATGTCCTTCCCTAGAGGCCCCCTCACCCTCATCCCCACCCGCCCATCTCTCACAGCCTCTCAGGCCAGTTGCCTGAGATCAGAAAGTTCTGGCTGCAATCCTTTCAAATGTAGCCACCCTGGGAAACTCACAACCCCGAAACCCCCTCCGCGAGAACCTGTTCCACAGCCAAGGAAGCTGAGGCTGGGAGAGTCTGTCGGCCTGAAGACCTCGGAGGGCAGACGTGGAAAGCAGCGGTTTCTCATCCTCTTCCCTTTCGACCCCCAGCGCCACCTCCCGGGCCCCTTCCTTGAGTGTGGTTTCAGGGAGCCTGCACCTCCCGTCCCGCCCCCGCTCGGCTCGGAACAGCGCCCGCCGCCCTCCCGCCGCTTCCTGACCCCACCCCGCCCCGCGTGCTATTTAAGGCGCCCCCGCCGCCAGGCGCCGTCCAGCAGGCAGGGCTCCCACGGGCGCCGCTCCGGCCGACGCGCGTCCCTACTGCCACCTGGGCCGCCGGCAGGCAGGCGGTGAGTTGGGCTGGGGCGCCACCTGCCAGCTGACGAGCGGGCAGGGACAGGTTGCCACGTGCCAGGGGCTGAGGGTGGCTGCTGGGGGACCCACCGCGGCCGCGCTCACCCAGCCTGCTGGGCCAGCCTCTGCGCTAAGCCAGGCTCCTGCCTCCTTCGGTCGCATCCTTAGAACCCTTGTTAGTAGGAATAGTATCATTTCCATTTTACAGGAGAGGAGTGCTCAGAGGTCGTCACTTATCCAAGGTCCCAGTTTGTAGAAGAGTCAGGATTTGAACCCAGGCCTGGTTCCAGAGCCTGGCTCTAAACAGCTTTGCTGCTGGGGAGAAGCACCACCCCTGCCCCTTTCCCCTACCTTCCTCCCCCCACTCTCCCCGTGGTGTTCTGGGAACTTTGTGGCCTGTGCCTCCACCCTGCCATGACAATTCCTTTCAAGAGTCTAGAATTTGGCAGCGACAACTTTGGCAGGGGGAGGGGATGGAGAAAGGGGACAGGATCAAGTGTCGGTACTTGAGCGGCAGGTGGTCAGTATCGCTGACAGGTGGAGCTAATGCAGGATGCTGCCTTGAGTGTCTAGCATGCCTTCACCCACCCCACCATAAACTCAGAGGTTAGAGTGAGGCCAGCTGGGTGAGAGCTGGTGGGGTGGGGAGTGGGGACCTGAGGCTTTCGGCCCCCTGAGAAGCTGAAGATATCACCACCACCACCCACTCCCCCACTGGCTGGGGGGGGGACAGCCTGTCCTGGGCAAAAGGGAGGAGGGGCAAGGCACAGCTTTGTGACCTTGGATAAGTTCCTCAAATTCTCTATTCCCTTAGGCTCAGGAGCCTCACCTTGATCCAGACCTCCTTCGGCTGTGGTCACCCTGGGACTGCAGCTGGGAACAAGAGGGACACAGATGTGACTAGACAGGGACCCTAGCTGTACCCTTGCCAGAGCTTAGCAGTCATCATCCAAAGATCTGGGTGTGAGTCCCCAGGCCAGTCCCTTCCCCTCCTGGAGCTCAGTTTCCCTGTAGGTAAAATGGGTGTGGCCGGCCTCCCTGCAGGCTTGTTGCTAGGACAGCTGAGAAGGATGCTGACAGTGTCCTCTGTCTCCCTGCAGACGGAGGCCCAGGAGCCATGGGCGACTGGGGCTTCCTTGAGAAGCTGCTGGACCAGGTCCAGGAGCACTCGACCGTGGTGGGCAAGATCTGGCTGACGGTCCTTTTCATCTTCCGCATCCTCATCCTGGGCCTGGCTGGCGAGTCAGTGTGGGGCGACGAGCAGTCGGATTTCGAGTGTAACACGGCCCAGCCAGGCTGCACCAACGTCTGCTACGACCAGGCCTTCCCCATCTCCCACATCCGCTACTGGGTGCTGCAGTTCCTCTTCGTCAGCACGCCCACCCTGGTCTACCTGGGCCATGTCATTTACCTGTCTCGGCGCGAGGAGCGGCTGCGGCAGAAAGAAGGGGAGCTGCGGGCACTGCCGGCCAAGGACCCACGCGTGGAGCGGGCACTGGCAGCCATAGAGCGACAGATGGCCAAGATCTCGGTGGCGGAGGACGGTCACCTGCGGATCCGTGGGGCGCTGATGGGCACCTATGTGGCCAGCGTGCTCTGCAAGAGTGTGCTGGAGGCAGGCTTCCTGTACGGCCAGTGGCGTCTCTATGGCTGGACCATGGAGCCTGTGTTCGTGTGCCAGCGCTCACCCTGCCCCTACCTCGTAGACTGCTTTGTCTCACGCCCCACGGAGAAGACTATCTTCATCATCTTCATGCTGGTGGTTGGACTCATCTCCCTGGTGCTCAACCTGCTGGAGCTGGCGTACCTGCTGTGCCGCTGCCTCAACCGGGGGATGAGGGCCCGGCAGAGCCAGGACACGCCCCCAGCCCAGGGCACCTCCTCGGAGCCTTATGCTGACCAGGTCTTCTTCTACCTCCCCATGGGTGAGGGGCCCTCATCCCCGCCATGCCCCACGTACAATGGGCTCTCGTCCAGTGAGCAGAACTGGGCCAACCTGACTACGGAGGAGAGGCTGGCTTCTTCCAGACCCCCCCTCTTCCTGGACCCGCCCCCCCAGAGTGGCCGGAAATCCCCCAGTCGCCCCAGCAGCTCTGCTTCCAAGAAACAGTATGTATAAGAGCCCGGGAAGTCTTGCTGCCTTTAGTGCAAGACTCTGCAGAGATGACTGGGGCTGGGGAAGCAGGTGCTTGCTGGCCAGAAGGCCTCACTGCATGCTGTTCTTGAACACCTGGGGCCTTCCTGGTGACCAGAGGGCACCATAGTTTCCCCTCCAGAATGTGGCTTTGTCCCAGGCACAGACAGAGGCAGCTTGGGGTGCTCTTGGCCAAGGGTGTTTGGGCCCTGTGGTCTTTTTCACCGTGTTCAAAGGGACTCGGAGACAACTTCCTCCACCCCCACCCCCTGGAAGATTCACCTCTGCCCAGGTTGTCCACACACCCTGTCCTCACAGAAAAAGGCTGGTCGAGGCTGCTGGGTCAGCCTTGATCCCACACACAGACAGAGCCTGTGCTGGATCTGGCCCTGTCAAGGGGACTGGGGTCTTGTTCTCATCACTCCTTCCTAGTTCTGCTGTTTATCCTTCTAAAATAAACAGGACTTGACCACAAGCGAGGTGTGTATTGATACTGTCATGATGTGCCTGGGGTGGGGGGACAGCTGCTTTACCCAGGCTTCCTTTATGGTCCTGCATAATCTGTCTTTGGCCTTAGCAATCCCAACACCAGGCAGCACCTTCAACCCTCAAACTCCTACATACTGCCTCTCAGCAGCTCTGAGTCCTAAACACTGCCTTTTGAAATGCCCCAGCACCAGCCCCCTCAACCTGCCCCTTAATCAGTGGCCAAAGCAGAGACTGTCCCCATCCTGCCCCATGGCCATCCAGTGCCCCAGCCACGCTCCCCACTGCAGTGTGCTTCCTTACTGGACACTGCTCCCCACCCTGCCTGCATGCCAGCCAAGCCCTTCAGAGTCCAGCTCAAATGGGCCTGCACCCCTCGGTGTTTGGGGAGGCAGGTTTAGATCACTTGCCCCCTCCTACCTTGGCCCTGTCTAGTCTGCCCACCAGAAGGAGCAACTCAAGGACCTGCATCGTAAATCCTCCCCATGCACCTAAAACTCACACAGTGAGAACAGACAATGGCAGTGTAGAGAGGTGGAAGGGACGGCCAGGGTCCAGTGGAGGAATCGAATCCTGCCTCTGAGTCACAAAGGTTGCAGGAAAAAAAAAATAAGCAATTGAACTAGATCTTGACAGATAAATAGGAGTCTGCTGGGGAGGGAAGAGGACACCTTGTTTGGACAGAAAACTGTGCAAAGGCATGGAGAAGGGGAACCGTTGGGGACTGAGGGGGTGCTTAGGGCCTGATGAGCCATCTAGGATGTGGGAAGTACAGCTGAGGATAAGCCCAGTGTTGGCAGAGTTGACATGGAAGGTGACCCGGATGGAGGCAACACTCAGTGGCCCTCGGAGGCAAGCTGTTGCCTGCTGGTTGTCCTCCCCTACCCAGGGAGATCTGGGGGTGGGGCTGGAGGAGGGGATGGGGTCCATCTCATGTGGCCACATGCTTCTCCTTGAGAACCATTATAGCGGGTGAGCAACCTTCCCCTGTCCCATCAAGATAGGTCTTCAAAACACCAGCTCTGTATCCTTCACCCCAGAATTCACTCACTCACTGCTTACCCATCAAGTCTGAATGCTCGGCCTGATAAGTTACAGCCCTCACTCTTCCAGCTTTGGTTCCCATTGTTCGCTCTGAATCCCTGAGATCCAACCAGACCAGCCTCCTCACAGCTCCCCAGACTCACTGGGTATGTTCTCACCCTGCTCCTTTGCCAGCCTGGAGTGCCTCTTCCCCACACTTCCAAACCCCACCAGTCCTTTATACACTTCCGTACCCTGGAAAAGGCAGAGCCTGAAGCAGAAGAAAGAGTAAGATGAGTTTTGATGTTAGAGGGTCCTCAAATTAAATGCTGCCTGTAATACGTATAAAGCCATGTGGTCTTAAGTCAATCATTTCACTTCTCCAAGTCTGAGTTTTCTCAGCTATAAAATGCAGATAATATTGCCTGCCTCACAGGTGCAAGAAATAAAAACAATAGAAAGTATATGAGTGCACCTGGCTCCTAATGCCATGCAATAAAATTCAGCTCACCCTCTCCAGCAAGGCTATCATAGGTTCTTCCTCCTCTAGGAAGCCCTCCCCCACTTCTCCAGCCAGTCTCCAGTGATGATCTCTACCTTTCGGCAATCTGGATCACTGCTTGGTACGAGCCTATTTCATCTCCCCAGTGAGCCTCGAAGGACCGCCGGGGAGACGTTCTTCATTTACCATGGGCCTAGCCCTGCACTCAGTTTTTTTTTTTTTTTTTTTGTGGTACGCAGGCCTCTCACCGTTGTGGCCTCTCCCGTTGCGGAACACAGGCTCCGGACACGCAGGCTCAGCGGCCATGGCTCACGGGCCCAGCCGCTCCGCGGCATGTGGGATCCTCCCAGACCGGGGCACAAACCCGTGTCCCCTGCATCGGCAGGCGGACTCTCAACCCACTGCACCACCAGGGAAGCCCCCTGCATTCACTTTGACTATAAAGTGAGGGATTAAGTTAGACTGGGCAGAAAGTAGACTGTTCATACGTTGGAAGGGCATAACTCCAGGAGGCTGAGGTCCCCTTCCAAGGGATTCTCCCCAAGCCAGGCTGAGAGGCCAGATCTGTGGGGTCAGAGGTTGGTCTCTTAGAGCCAACCCAACCTGGGGGCCCTGGGAGCCTGTGTTT
The DNA here is from genome assembly GCF_003676395.1 of Aethalodelphis obliquidens. Taxonomy (NCBI): domain Eukaryota; kingdom Metazoa; phylum Chordata; class Mammalia; order Artiodactyla; family Delphinidae; genus Aethalodelphis; species Aethalodelphis obliquidens. The sequence continues at coordinate 25,152,106 of NW_020837953.1, read as the reverse complement.
CTGGTATCCCCTACCTGTCCTGGCTTGGAAAGGTGGGAGAAGACAGGTTTAGGTGAGTGAGGAGGGCATCCATCCCGTCCCTCAAAGCTTACCCACTCTGAGCTTGGTGCTGGGACTTGGGCCTTTGGTAAGGCTGGGGTTGGGTCCTAGACTGGTGGCCACTCAAACACAAGGGCAAATGGGCTGGGGGTTTAAGGATGAGGATAGTGTAGTGGGGACGGGACCACACAGATTAGGGCAGGGGCAGTGCGGTGAAGACTTATGAAATGAAGAGTGGCTCTAAGCCCCAGCCCACCCCTATTCACTTCCTAAAGCTGTCATAACAAAGTACCACAGACTGGGTGGCTCCAATGACAGAACTGTATTGTCTCACAGTTCTGGAGGCCAGAAGTCCAAGATCAAGGTGTCCACAGGGTTATTTCCTTCTGAGGGCTGTGAGGGAGAATCTGTTACATGCCTCTCTCCTGACTTACGATGGGTTGCTGGCAATACCTGGCATTCCTCAGCTTACAGAAGCATCACCCCCATCTCTGCCTTTATCTTCATATGGCATTCTCCCTGTGTGCCTGTCTGTCTCTAGGTCCAAATTTCTTCTTTTTATAAAGATACCATTCCTATTGGATTAGTGTCACCCTAATGGCTTCGTTTTAACTTGCTCACCTCTGTAAAGATCCTGTTTCCATATGAGGTCACATTCTGAGTGGCTGGGGGTTAGCAATACCTTTTGGAGGCACACAATTCAACCCATACCACCACCCCATGGGCCCCACTTCACCTCCAAGCACTGGTGGAGGGGGGTCAAGGAGAAGGCTAATATATATTGTACTCAGGCATCTCCTTTCTGTGGCCTGGATGGAACACAGCAGATTCACATCTCACGTCTTCCATCGCATTCTTCTTCCTCCCACCAGCCTATCCCTCGTCACCACCAAAATTCAAGTTGGTAACAGGCAACTCTTGGTCACAGAAAAAGCCGTAGGAGGCTTGACTCCTGCCTCCCACCCCCACCCCCTCACTTGACTGTGGTCCTTTCCCCTCTCTGGGCCTCAGTGTCACCATTGTGAAATGAAAGGATTGGATGAGAAACAGGCATGTGGCAACTAGGCATGAGGAGCATCGCAAGGAATAACCTGCCACTGATCATTGATCTGCAGCTCACAAGCGATGTGCTATTTTTCAGGAATCAGAACAGATTCAAGGTTATTTCTATAAGGTCAATTCCAGTCACTTGAATCCACATTGCCTTCCTGAGTAGAAAAGAAAGGGATGGGGTTATGTGGAGGGCACTGGGAATTTTTCATAACCCAAGGTCATCTTATCTGCAGCCCATGGGAGCAGTGAACGTCATGGGCCACACATAAACAAGACAGAGAGCTCGTGGGCTGGGTGATGTCAAAACTTCTTCCCCATCTAACATGCTGGCTCACTGACCACTGGGTTGCTGACCTCATGAATTTACCACTGACCTCCAGTGCCTTGACTGGAGGTCCTTCATTTCCTTTTCACACTAACGTCAGCATGACTACTGATGTTTGCAGGAAGAGGAATTCATCTCAGGATTGTTGGAACTTCTTTTTCTACCTTACAGCTTCTCCCACCAGTCCTGGCTCAGGCTTCAAGGGTCACATGAGGCTCAACAGTTCTGCCCTTCTTATCCAAGCCACACACAGATATAGCCACCAGGCTGGTCCTGAGCCTGCTTTTCTCCTATTCCTCCAGCTGACTCTGATTCCAGAAGTCTCTGGCCAACCTGCAGTTTGTCTACTTTCCTCTTAACATGTGCCACACTCCCCTGGGTGCTAGGCATGATACTCCAGGTGGTCAGAATCCAGATTATCACCTCTCTTGTCTCAAAACTTCTACCTCTATTAATGCAACCTAGGGTTACATTAGCTTTTCTCTTTTCTTCTCTTTTTCATATATAGAATTTGCGGGAGATAACAAAGGTAATGCATGATCATTATAGACAATGAGATCCCACCATCTTGGGGTAACAACTGTTAATATTCAGAAGTAATTCATTCCAGACTCTTCCATGCATATATTTAAATAAAATCGGAGTAAAGGTGTACCTATAATTTTGTATTCTGCTTTTTAAATTTTACATTAAATCATAAGGCTTTTCACCATGTTATCAAGTATCCTAGGAAACACCATTTAATGGCTTTATCATATGGCTTTATCATTATCTACTTAACCATGACCCTGATATTGGATTTTTAGAGTGTTTGCAACTAATTATCCTCTATTATAAATTGTCCTGTGGGGCTTCCCTGGTGGCGCAGTGGTTGAGAGTCCGCCTGCCGATGCAGGGGACACAGGTTCGTGCCCCGGTCCGGGAAGATCCCACATGCTGCGGAGCGGTGGGCCCGTGAGCCATGGCCGCTGAGCCTGCGCGTCCGGAGCCTGTGCTCCGCAACGGGAGGGGCCGCAGCAGTGAGAGGCCCGCGTACCACAAAAAAAAAAAAAAAAAATTGTACTGTGATGTGAATGTACACAAAAGTTTTCCAAATTGCCTATTTCCTTAAAAGAAAGATATTCCAAGAAGTGAAATTACTGGGTCAAAAGGTATAAAATTTAAAATATTTTTTAAATTTAAAAAAAAAATTTTTTTTTTAAAGAAGATGTTGGGGGTAGGAGTTTATTAATTAATTAATTTATTTTTGCAGTGTTGGGTCTTCATTTCTGTGCAAGGGCTTTCTCTAGTTGTGGCAAGCGGGGGCCACTCTTCATCGTGGTTCGTGGGCCTCTCACTATCGCGGCCCCTCTTGTTGCGGAGCACAGGCTCCAGACGCGCAGGCTCAGTAGTTGTGACTCACGGGCCTAGTTGCTCCGCGGCACGTGGGATCCTCCCAGACCAGGGCTCGCACCCGTGTCCCCTGAATTAGCAGGCAGATTCTCAACCACTGTGCCACCAGGGAAGCCCCCAAAATTTTTTAATTTAATATTTTTAATTAAAAAAAGTTTTTAATGGATTACTGATTATGAAAGTAATCCATTGTGAATGATTCAGAAATGCAGAAAAGCACAAGCAAATCATAAGTGAAGGCATCAGCTACCTCTGAGGGTGGAGAGAAGGTGGAGCTGAAAACAGGAGAGCTGACTGAAGGCGGTGGGCTCATGGGTCCCCTCCTCCATTCTGAGCAGCTAGGTGACCACCCTTCCCCTACCCTGTGGAGCGATGGGAGCTCGTTCTCTGGAGAGGATAGAACAGCGATGGACGGGGAAACACCACGCCGAGTAGAGGGTGGCAGCGCCATGAAGATCATGGAGGAATGAAGTGGAAATTTACATACTGAATGGCGAGACGCTCAGCCATCTCCCCCGAGCTGGCTCCCAGAGCGCTGGATGATAGATAAGACTATAAGACTGCAGGCAGGGAAGGCTCCTCGAGGAGGTGAGCTTCAGCACCTGAAAGGTGAGGAGGAAGGCTCCAGGGAAGAGATGGGGAATGGGGAAGAGCATCCTAGATAGAGGGAACAGCTGAAGAAGAAAGGACCTGACGAACAAAGGGGATCGACATATTCATTGTTCAGGATTATTTTAGATATGAAACAAGCTTCTTTCCAGTAAAAATGTGTTGTATATTCAATAGCATCATATGAAAGTGCCCGTTTCAAAGCACCCATGCTAGCACTATTAAAAATCTCAATTCCCATGATTATTAATCAGAAAAAAATATATATCACCTTTCAATGCATAAGCCTTGATTACTAGTGAGCCTAAACATTTTAACACGTGCGTCTTTAATACGTTTCTTCTGTGACTGTTTTTGCCCATTTTTCGCTCATGTTCTGGTGCTTTCTGATTAACTTGGGCAACCTCTTTACAGAGAGATTTCAACTCTTTATCTGGCTTATTTGTTATCTTTAAAATTTCACAGTGTGTGATTTTGTCCTTTTAAATTTCTACGTAGTCAAATTTGTCAATTTTTTCCTTTACAATATTTTTATACTTATACTGTTTCCCACTTTCTAAGACTATTTTTCCTCTTTGATATTTAATACTGTAACCTGTCTTGAAAATAATGAGACAAATAAATAATTATTGAATGAAATAAAGCATGAACAAATAAATTAATTTTAGCATACAATGTAAGCTGAGGTGCTAATTTTTCCCCCAATAATTAATGATTCCATCAGCAGTTATTGAATAATCCTTCCTACACTAATTTGTGATATCAGCTTGACTGTATACTACCTTTTTATACATAAAACAGTCTATTTCTGGACTACCTAAAATTATATTCCATCAACCTATCAAATTATATGATACTACCACCCTTTTCATGAGTGTGCCTGTGTAACACATTTTAATGTCTGCTAGAATACATTCTCCCTTTATTGTTTTTACTTTTCTTGAGAATCTTGGAAGCCAGGTATATATTTTCGAGGCAGGTGTTTGAAAGAGTCTTCTAAGTGGAATCTGACAGACCCGAAAGAAAAGAGCTAAAGATATGGCACTAGATGTTCCCCAAGAAAACAGACAGCTAGATGGCCAAGCCCCACCCATTCACTCAGAGCAGCTTTTTAGTGACCCACTCTCAAATATGAGTGCACAGCCAAGGATGTCAGGTATTCAAGGGAAGCGCCTTATGTGAAAGAGTCTGAAACAAACAGAATAAAGTTTTCTAGAGGAAATAGAGATTATGTATGGAGAATAAAACTTTTTTTAACTATCACTGCTTTCTTCAGAAAGATAAAAGAGTGTATTGCATCCATGAAAAAAGAAGATGATGCTCTAAAGAAGAAATAAGGGACTTCCCTGGTGGCGCAGTGGTTAAGAATCCGCCTGCCAATGCGGGGGACACGGGTTCGAGCCCTGGTCCGGGAGGATCCCACATGCCGCAGAGCAACTAAGCCCGTGCGCCACAACTACTGAGCCTGCACTCTAGAGCCCGCGAACCAAAACTACTGGGCCCGTGTGCAAACAACTACTGAAGCCTGCCTGCGCACCCTAGAGCCTGTGCTCCACAACAAGAGAAGCCACCGCAATGAGAAGCCGGCGCACCGCAACGAAGAGTAGCCCCCGCTCCCCGCAACTAGAGAAAGTCCGCGTGCAGCAACAAAGACCCAACGCAGCCAAAAAATAAATAAATTTTTTTAAAAATGAGTCTTTAAAAAAAAAAAGAAGAAGAAATATGCAGAGAATAACAACAAAATCAAGTTCTTGGAAAATGAAAAACATGAGAGCAGAATTGAAAACTTCAATAAACATTTTGGAAGATAGCTAGGCAATCACCCCAGAAAATAGAGTAAAAGACAAAGATATAGACATTACAAAAAAAATTTTTTTAAGTTAGAGGATCAGTACAGGAGGTCCAATTAACAGGAGTTCTAGAAAGGGGAAGAGGAAGAAAAAAAAAAAGGAGTGGAAGTAATCAGAGAAAATCTTAGATTGAGAGGGCTACTAAGTGCCCAGATCAATGGACAATATAGGTCCACACCTCTGAAATTTTTCAAAATACCTGAGACAAAGAGATGAGCCTACAAGTTTCCAGAGAGAGAGAACACAGTCTCAAGAATCAGAATGGCATCACACTTTGCAGCAATCCTCGAGGCTACAAGAAAATGGATCAAAGCCTTCAAAATTCTGAGTAAAGTGATTTGCAACAGAAATTCTATATCCAGGACAATGATCAACTAAAGCAGACTACATGCTCTGCAATTGTTTTAACAGCATGATTCCCTGAAGGTTTGAACAAACTTGCCTGTAAAGCCAGTTGGATTCAATGCCTTCTCTATGTCATTCTTTAAAAATTTTTTCACTGTCACTCAGTGACTATTTGTCTACTCAGATTTTCTTCTCCATGAATCTTAGTAATTTATATTTTCCCACAAAAAAATTTTTGCCTATTTGATTGTTTGAGCAGACTTTTGTCATCAGACCATATATTCTCACTTTGCTTACATTTCAACTAAAAGCCTTAGTAAAATTGTTCCTTGGCTTCTTTGTGTGCCACGTGGAGACGTTTCATAATCAGGGTCATGCTAGTTTGGTAAAATATAACTGGAAAGCTTTCCAGATAAAACCCCCAAGCCATTTACATGTGGCCTGCCACTAAGCTATTACTAAGCATGAGCTTATGTAACTGGGAATTTGGGAATTAAAAATAACACATCTGACTTATATCTGTACCAGCGAAATTCCGTCATGTCCACTTCAGCCCATTGCTCCAACTGACAAGAACCATCCTCTTAAATCTGGACTCTTGTCCTCCGGAATATTAGCCACTTCTAGCTTCCACAAATTGGATTTATTTTTCATCTGGCAAATCTGAGAGTTTAATGCAATTAAGTGGCCCTTCCTGGTGAAGACTATGTTTATTCCTGCATCTGTATGTTTGGGGTATTTGTTAAGTGCAAAATGCTATTTCTAAAACACATATTCCTTGCTCCACCCCACTCCACAGGTGGGGAGGCAGCAGAGCAAAGTATCACAGAGAACCTGAGTGTGTGGGGGGACCTGATTACCCAGGTCATGCCCTGAGCTCAAAGAACGGCAGTCAGTCCAGCTTGGCTGTGACCCAGAGGAGCTCTAAAACCAGAAACAGAAACTCGAGGGTGGACAGAGGGTGGATTCTACAAGGGGGAATGAGGGGCAGACACAGGAAGCCAAGTCCAGCACAGGGCCCAAAAGCTTCCCAAGACGAGACGTGCAGGTGTTAGGTTAGGACCACAGGTGCACACGCCAAGTTTTAGCCACTGGAAGACCCACTCTCAGCCTTACAGTAGTTGGTCCCTGCAGAGAACAGAACTCAGTAAGGTAGGGAGCCCAGGATGGCTTCCCAAGATTGGCTGTAGAGAGGCCTCCAGGACTGAGGCGATGACAGCAAGCTGTGTCAGAGCCAGACATGCCTGGAGTAGAGATAACGAGGGACAACCAAGACGGAGAACTCTACCAACCCAGCAGCAACATCAATGGGAGTTTTGACATTACTTCCAAATGAGGTTACACACACAATTGCGTTTCAGTGTGTATGTTAAAAAGTATTCAATATTGACATATTTGAAACATACCACAATTTTTCTAACTCTCTCTATACAATTCTTAGCTATTTAATATAGTGAGAGCCTCAAAAAAAGGAAAGTGGCCCAAGCATTTCAACACCTGAAAGGCTTTGAAAAGAGAAACCTGGACTAAATATTTTGATAGTCTGGTTTTCTAGGCCTCCTCCACTGGCCCATGAGTTCCCTAAGGGCCTGGAGTATGCATCCTCAATAACCAGAATCAGGAAACTCTCACACAGAGTAACCACGTTTTGAACCAGGAGAATGGGTTCGTTCAGGTTTATAGAATTTAATTGAACCGAACTCAGAGATTCTGGTAGGGCTCAGCAGAGAACACTTTCAAAAGAGTAAAGTCCATGAGCTTATTTATAGGATATGAAGAAGTAGAGAGCAGGGGAGACCTACCCAATCCACAGACAATTTAGGAGAAGAAAGCTCCAAAATGCTGCCTGGAAGGCAGGTAAGTGTCACAAAAGGAAAGGAAGCTATATCCCTGGAGCCTGGAGCAGGGGTTGAGGAAATGTGGCAAACAGAGACCTAGGCAGATAAGGGAAGTATCTTCTCTGGGGGTCAGCAGCGGGGTCTGAACAAGCATCTGAACCTCTTCCCAGTGGGGAAGGAGTCCTAAGATAAATTGAGGGCAGGGTCTACCTCCCAACATGGAAGCTGAAGTGAGGAGACAGGACCTCGCTCCTGGAACTTAGCAAGCAGAGCTTGAGCCCGTGACTTAAGTTCAGCCAATCAGATGTTTCTACCCAAGACTCTTCAGGAAGGGCTGCCAAGACACAGGGCACTTAGAGATGAGCCCACTGGTGTGACGATGTCTTAGTTCAGGCTGCTATATTATAATGAAAGTACTAAAAAACTGGGTAGCTTAAACAACAATTTGTTTCTCACAGTTCTAGAGACTGGAAGTCAGAGGTCAGAGTGCCAGCACAGTCGGTTTCTGGTGGGAACCCTCTTCCTGGTTTCTTCACATGGCAGAGAGAGGGTAGCAGGGAGCAGGGAGTGGGTGTGGAGCAAGCTCCTCCTGTCTCTTCTTATAAGTTCACTAATCCCAGCACAAGGGTTCCACACTCATGACCTAATCACCTCTCAAAGGCCCAATCTCCAAATGCTATCATCTTCGGGAGTAGGGTTTCAACATATAAATTTTGCGGGGGGGACACAAACTTTCAGTCCATAGCAGATGGTAAATGCCCAGGGACTACTGAATCTAAGAACAACGGTAGGATGTGTCCAGTGACACATCAGCCCTAGCTGAGGAGTCCTAAGCAAACCATTTCCATGCTTGGATCTTAGCTGGGCTTTGTCTTCCCTAGAGCTTGTTCAAGCACAGTTCTCAGCCTTCTGGGTCAATTCTATGAGCTACTTAATACCTTCCCAATTAAATTCCTTTTCTGTTTAGATTAATCATAAATGATTTAATAATTAATAATTAATCAAATACTGATTTCAACCAAGAGCTTGACAAAGCCTATATAATTCTCTGACACACTCCATAGACGTCATCATCCCATCATTGGTTAAAATGTTGACCAGAACAGAGTCTAGGATTCAGCTCTACAGCAGGCCACTAGAGCCCCTCCCTCATTCATATTTCCCAAGCTTTGGGAAACCACACTTGGTGAACACTCTGGAAGTTATTTTGACTAACATAATATCACATACATGACTTTAATATGGTATTTGCAAATATCATGACTGTTCATTCAACAAATATTTATCCTCAATAAATAGTCTGCCATATTCCAAACATTGAACTAAGCTCTGGGGATCAGTAGAAAATGAAATAGATCTAGTCTCTGTCTACAAGGAACTTAATAGTCTGATGGGGGAGACAGAAGTTAAATAAAGCATATAAATATAAGATTACAAATTGTGAATAAATGCTATAAAGGAAAATAACTTCCCTATAAGGGGGAATAACAGGGATATCTTATTTACTGGAGGTTTCAGAGGAAATGAGGCCTGAAGGATAAGAGGGTATCAGCCAAAGGATTGGGGAACAGGAAAGGAGAAATCCAGGGGAAGAGAAAAGCTTGTACAAAATGACAATATATCTGATGCGATACAATATAAAACAGAAATGCTGGATAAAATTTTACAAACAACTTTTCAAGTGGAGAGCTGAGCTGAAAAGAGACATCAAAAGTAAGGAGGAAAACTTAAAATCAAAGTGAGTATGTGGGTACCAATGCTTTTGTTGTCCTGCTTTTGGTAACAGGGGATTGGCTCTTAACAACGATGTGGGAATAGGAGACAAGGCTTTGGGCCCACCTGTGGCAGAGCTGGAATTGAGACTCCTGCATGAAGCCAGTACTTTCTTTCTCTCAGCCCTAGTGCTAGTAGAAAAAAAAATGCCTCCCTTGAGATTTAGTAACCACAAACCTGTTCTCCTGAGTATAGAGTTTGAATCTCTTCTCCTTGCAATATCCAGGTACCCCTAAGCTCAGAAATTAACATATAAGTAGTCCTTAGCTAATGAAACTTAGGGCACCTGGTAGAAATTGAAAGAAAGTCATGCTTGAGGAATGTTTCCTCAAGCAAAGCCACATGGAAGTCCCATAAAAATAGCACCACCATATACGAACACACAACACAAAATTACAAAACACACAAGAAAGTAATGCACTATGAATAAGGGTGAGCAAAACAACATACAGAAGAATTTGACCTCCAAAAACTTCGAATCGTTGAACCATGGGATAGATTCAGTAGATCGAATTGTGATAGATTGAATTACTGACCCAGTACTTATCCTTCCTTGCATCCATACCCTTGCTATGGTTTCATTGTAGGCAGTGTGTTTATACACCCCTTAACTTAGAGCTTGCCTAGATGCCTTGTTTTGACCAGAGGCATGGGGAGGAAGTGACCATAGATCAGTCCCCAGACTAAGCCTTAAGAAGCCTCAAGTGTTTCTGTTTGTTCTTTTGTGCCTCTGCAATCATTATGAGAAGATTTTCCCCTGAGTGGCGGTTGCCCCTGAACTAACACTCTAGAAGCAGAGCTGACCACAGACCTGCAGTGAGAAGTAGAGCCATGCCAGCTGCCAGAGGCTCCCAACTGAACCTAGCCTAGTTCTGCAGAGCTGCCCACGCCAATAAACAGATGCATAAGAATAAGTGATTTTTGTCGTAGGCTACTGAGTTTTTTTGGATGATGTGTTATCCAATATTATTATGGAAATAGCTAAGTTATACAAACAAGTATGTTTTAAATGACTAAGAAAAAAAGAAGGAATAAAAAAGTGAGAAAGAAAGATTTTTAAGAAATAAAGGTCCATGCATTTTAGAAAAAGAACTAAATCAAACTTACAGAAAATTTTTAGAAGTTATTGAAGTTTAAAACTAATGGAGAACTGTGCTTCTACTCACAAAGGATTAACTGCTATGAAAATTTTCCTCCCATCATAAACAACTAGAAAATACAGACAAAATATATGAAATAACTCCTTTGGACACTGGGCAATAGGTAGTGAAGGGCTATGATCTCTGAAGGGAAATAACAAGGTGAGCACTGCAATTACCCCAGTTTACTACGTGGGAACAATTTCCTGGCTGCAAAGCAGGGAAGGGGAACCCAAACAGAGACCAACAGTCTTGCTGAATTGAAGAGAAAGAGATCAGAGTTCAAGAAAGCCAAGACAATTAGACTTTCTGGGGTACAGTGCCACAGAAGATGGAACTTCACAGAGAGCTCCAGAGATGTTTAGAAAATTCCCCTTGAATCCATGGTGAAACTCCATGAAGACAGAGCAAGAATCACTGGAAAACTATGAGCTGAACAAATCCTGGAGCTCCAAAGGTCTGGGAATAGTTTGTGTTCCCACCTGCCAGAGTGAGAGACCACATAATATATGGGGTGTTGAATAGTCCTGACATGAGTATCATGTAGTAGCGGGGCTAAATTAGCCACAAACTAAAGGATCCTCTGGACTTCCCCTAACAAAACTTAAAAACAAGCCTCAAGAGGTTCTAACTAATCCCAAGTAAGTTAGTTGCATGCTAGGGCATTTTAACATTTTAAAAATAAATACAATAAAATCCAGCATCCAAAATGTACAACTCACAATGTCCAGCACTCAATAAACATTACCAGAAATGCAAAGAAGCAGGAGAATGTAACTCAGAACCAGGAGGAAATTTAACCAAAGGAAACAGACCCAAGAATGACAGAGATGATGAAATTAGCAAAAAGCAAGTTAAAAGAGTTATTTTTTATATATATATATATATATATATATATAAAAATTATGCTCTAGGATATAAAGAAAAACATGAACATACTGAAGACAACAATGGAAGACATTTGGACTTCCCTGGTGGCGCAGTGGTTAAGCATCTACCTGCCAACGCAGAGGACACGGGTTCGACCCCTGGTCTGGGAAGATCCCACATGCCCTGGAGCAACTAAGCCCATGCACCACAAATACTGAGCCTGTGCTCTAGAGCCCACAAGTCACAACTACTGAGCCTGCGTGCCACAACTACTGAAGCCCGTGTGCCTAGAGCCTGTGCTCCACAACAAGAGAAGCCACTGCAATGAGAAGCCCGCGCACCGCAACAAAGAGTAGCCCCCACTCGCCGCAACTAGAGAAAAGCTCGCACCAGCAACAAAGACCCAATGCAGCCAAAAATTAAAAAAAATAAAATAAATAAGTTAAAAAAAAACTGAGCAAGCCAAAACAAGATGGAGCAATAGTTTTTTAAAAAAGATCAATCTAGAACTCTAATTCCAGGGAAAATATATTTCAAAAATAAGTGAGACTTCTGGATTCCACTCATCTGGTTTCTTACTCAGTATGTAAGAAGCTTAGAGCTCCACTCCTTCCTAACAACAAGTAAAAAGCTGAACAAACTGAAAAATCAACGACTCTTCCTGGATCTGTAAGAGAAGGAAACCACTATCCCCACAAAAGGAGAGACCAACAGGCAAGTATAGAAAAATCACAACATTCCAGACCCATGAGCTGAAACCTCTGAGGGAACCAGTGCTGGGGTAGGAAACCTCAACTGTAATTGACGAATCCTGGAGTCTCCATGTAGACAGGTCTGAGAGTCAAAAACCAGGGGAACCCATCATGGGGAAGGAGGGTCCTCACACTTCTGTGAGTTTTACATTCAGGATCTCACCTAGGTTCTCACAATAAATATCAGAAGAAAAAGTCCCCCTTCTGGCAGAGGGAGGGGGAAAGTAGCCATTTCGAAATACATCAGAGCATTCTATTCTTATCAAGGACTGTCCTCAGGAGAAACGATTTAACCAGAGGCTAACCTGCTGGAGATTTATCAGAGCCTAACTGACCTGGGGGGAAGGGAAATACTCAACTCTGGCCCCCTATTGCCAACTTGTCTCACCAAAGGGAGGGAGGGAGGAAATATCTAAGAAGAACTTATGAAGCTCACAGTCCAGAAGCACAGGCTCATTAAAAGACTGAGACTAATCATAGGAGTAGAGAACATTTCCCCGTCCCCACACCTTACCACCACATTACTAAGGTCCTATTTATAGCAGTTCCTTTCACCCAGTACATTATGACCAGCTAGCAAAAAAAAATTACAAGGCATACTAAAAGGCAAAAATACAGTTTGAGGAGACAGAGCAAACATCAGAACCAGACACAGATATGAAAGGGATGTCGGATTTATCAGCCAGGGAATTTAAAACAACTATGATTAATATGATAAGGGCTGTAATGGATAAAAGAGACAAGATGCAAGAACAGATGGTCAATGTAAGCAGAGAGACAGAAATTCTAAGAAAGAATCAAAAAAATACTAGAGATTAAAAAAAAAAGTGTAGAATTGAAGAATGACTTTGAGAGGCTTATAAGTAGAGTGGACACAGCTGAGGAAAGAATCTCTGAGCTTAAAGATATCTCAATAGAAAATTCCAAAAATGAAAAAGAGAACAAAAAACCTAAACTAGAAAAACAAAACAAAGAAAAAACAAAAGGAAATGGAACAGAATATCCAAGAGCTATGGGATAACTACAAAAAGTATAATATACACAAAATGGGAATACAAGAAGAAGAAAAAGAGAAAGGAACAGAAGAAATATTTGAAGCAATAATGACTCAGAATTTCCCCAAAATTAATGTCTGATACCAAACCACAGACCTAAGAAGCTCAGGAAACAACAAGCAGGATAAATGCCAGAAATACTAAACCCAGGCATATCATATTCAAATTGCAGAAAATCAAAAACAAAGAAAAAATCCTGAAAGAATTCAGAGGGAAAAAACACCTTACCTATAGAGGAGTAAAGATAAGAATTACATCTACCTCTCCTCAGAAACTATGCAAGCAAGAAGAAAGTAAAGTGAAATAAAGTATTGAGAGAAAAAAGTCACCAACCTAGAATTCTGTACCTAGCAAAATTATTCTTCAAAATGAAGGCAAAATAAAGACTTCCCAGACAAACAAAAATTGAGGAAACTTGTTGCCTGTAGATCTGCCTTTCAAGAAATGTTAAAAGAAGTTCTTTAGAGAGAAGGGAAATTCTATAGACCAGAAACTCAGACCTACATAAAGAAAGGAACAGCATCAGAGAAAGAGTAAGTGAAGCTAAAATAAAAACTTATTTTTACGCTTGCTGCTCTAGCAGATAACAGTTTGTTCAAAAATAATACCAAATATGTATTTGAGTGTATGTGCATTTATGCATAAGAGAAATAAATGAAAGTGAACAGTAGGGAGGAATTAGGATTATTTTGTTATTATAAGGTATTCATACTACTCATGAAGTTGTATAGTATTATATGAAAGATTTGGATTAGTTGTAAATATATATTGCAAGCTCTAGAGCAACTACTAAAAAAAGTTAAAAGAAATATAACTGATATGCTAAGAAAACAAAGAAGATGGAATCATATAAAAATACTCAGTTAGGGGCTTCCCTGGTGGCGCAGTGGTTGAGAGTCCACCTGCTGATGCAGGGAACATGGGTTCGTGCCCCAGTCTGGGAAGATCCCACATGCCGCGGAGCAGCTGGGTCCATGAGCCATGGTCGCTGAACCTGCGTGTCCAGAGCCTGTGCTCTGCAATGGGAGAGGCCACAACAGTGAGAGGTCCGCGTACCGAAAAAAAAAAAAAAAAAAGTTCAGTTAGGATTTCAAAGACAGTATAAAAAAGGAATGTAAAATATCTTGTTACTTTTTTCATAATCTTTACATATTGGAATGGTAATATTTGGGATTAAATAAAATGTAATTAAAATCAAAAAAATGTTCAGTTAAAATCACAAAAGTCAGAAAAAGAGTGGAAGACAAAAATAACAATGAACAAGGGCAACAAATAGAAAAGAGTAACAAATATGGAAGATAATAATCTAACTATATCAATAATCTCTTTAAACATCAATGGTGTAAGTACACCAATTAGAAGACAGTTATTGGGAATTCCCTGGAGATCCAGTGATTAGGACTCAGTTTCTTCACTGCCAGGGCCCAGGTTCAATCCCTAGTCAGGGAACTAATATCCGGCAAGCCATGTGGCACAGACAAAAAGAAAAAAGACAGTTATTGTCTGAATGGATCACAAAATAAGACCCAACTATATGTTGTCTATAAGAAATCCACTTTAAATATAAATTAAGAGTAAGTTGATGGAGAAAAAGGTAACATGCTAACACTAATCAAAAGAAAGTAGGACCAGCTGTATTAATTTCAGACAGGGCAGACTTCAGGGCAAGGAAAGTTATTGGTTTTAAAGAGGGGCATTACATAACAATTAAAGGAACAATTCTCCAAGAAGATATAACAATCATCAATGTGTAAGCATCTAACAGAACATCAAAATATGTAAGGCAAAAACTGATAAAACTGCAAGGAGAGAAAGATGTATCCACTATTACAGTAAGAAACTTCAATACCCCTCTATCAGAAGTGAACATTATGACTAAGTGGGCATAATTCCAGAAGTGCAAGTTTGGTGTAACTAGAAAATCAAAACCACATGATTATTTCAATAGATACAAGAAAAGCATTTAATAAAATTCAACATGTATTCATGATTAAAAATTCTCAGTAATCTAAGAATAGATGAGAACTTCTTCAATCTGATAATGCATGTCTACAAAAATCCTACCACTAACATTATACTTAAGGTGAATTAGGCAAGGATGTCTTCTATTCAGCATTTTACTGGACAATGCAATGAGGCAAGAAAAAAAAAGGTATACATCTTTGTAAAGAAAGAAGTCAAATGGTCTTTACTCTCAGATTACATGATCGTTTAGAAAATTCTAAGGAATCTACAAAATAAAGAGATACTAGAACTAAGTGAATTTCATGAGATAACTTACAAAGTCAATGTATAAAAACCAACTTTATTTTTATATACCACAAAGGATAATTGGTATTGGAATTTCTAAAGTACCATTTGTAATAGCATCAAAACTATGAAAAACTAGGGATCAATTGAACAACATGTGTAAGATCTGTACCCTGAAAAGTACAACATATTGTGGAGAGAAATTAAAGAAGATCTAAACAAATAAAAGATATACCAGATTCATGGATAATAAGACTCATTGTTTTTAAGATGTTGATTCTTCTGATTTATAGATTAAATACAACATAAGTTAAATATATATAGATTTAAATACAATCACAATTTTAAAATCCCAGCAGGCTTTTTGGGTAGAAATTATCCAGCTGACTGAAACTCAGTTAAAAATGCAATATTCCTCGAAAAAGAAGTAGGTTGGAGGACATACACTACCTGTTTTAAGGACTTACTATAAACTACTATAATCAAAAAGATGTGGTATTGGTATAGGAATAGACAATAGATCAACAGAACAGAATAGAAAATCCAGAAATAGACCCACACATATGGTGTCAGTTGATTTTTGACAAAGATGTAGGGTAAATAAATGGGTAAAGGATGGTTTTTTTTCATTAAATGGTCCTGGAACAATTGGATATGGAGGGGAAAAAGGAACCTGAGCCCTATCCTCACACCATACATAACAATTAACCCTAAGTAGGTCAAAAACCTAAACATGAGAGCTAATAATAAAAAAACTTCTAGAAGTAAAAGGAAGATAAGTTCTTGGGTTGGATAAAGATTTGTGAACTTGGATTAGATAAAGATTTCTTAGATAGAACAAAAAAAGCACAAACCATGCAAGAAAAAATTAATAAATGGGACTTCATCAAAAGTAAACTGAAATACATGAAAAGATGCTCAATAATATAAGTAATTAAGGAAACACAAATTAAAACCACAATGAAATACAACAAAACCCACTAGAAAGGATAAAAGACTAAGCATACCAACAACATGGATGAATTTCAAAAACATGCTAAGTAAAAAATCCAAACATAAAAGACAATGTGTTATATAATTCCATTTATGAAATTCTAGAAAAGACAAAACTTCAATGAGAGAAAGCAGATTGACGGTTGCCAGTTTCCTGGGCTGTAAGTGGGGAGCCCTCCCTATTTGTACCTACCTCATAGGGTTGTTGCAAGGATTAAGTGAGAGTTAAATGAGGTAACCTCTATAGGGAGCTTAGCACAGACCTTGCCCATGGAAAGAATTCAGAGATTGTTAGCTATATTTTTTAAATCATTTATATTTTTGCGGCAGAGCCTGCTAGGATTCACCCATATCATATTGTCCTCTTCTTCCTGGACATGCTTCACGACCCCATTTCTAGCCTCCCTGCATTTAGGTAGAACCACACAACTAGTTCTCACCCATAAAATGTGGATGAAAGCGATATGAGTTACTTCTGGGCAAGGCAGTTAGGAGTGGGTTGCTTTCTCCATGATCTCTCTGTTTGCTGGAGGATGGAGAGGATCCAGTGGAGGACTCAGACCCTAGAAGACGATGAAACCACAATATGGAAGAAGGCCTGGGTCCCTGAATAACTGCATAAAACAGAGCTCCCTCCTTCCCGCACTGGACTGTGAAATAAGCAAAAAATAAACTTTTCCTGTATTGAGCCATGGAGAGTCAGGTGAGTTTTTATTGTTGGTGTTATTGTTACAGCATTAGCCCGCCTGACTAATCATATATATGTGTACCCATCCTTATCCGTTGTACTCTGAACACAACTCCCCAAAGCCTTAGTTAGTGCTAGGCTCCGCTTCCCACTCTTCAGTTTCCGTCCCTGGCTCTATGCTCAACCTCCATCTTTACTTCCTCTTATAGTCCTTAGTCCAAAGTCATTGATAGACCGAATCCCACCAACAATTCAAGGTTCTAAGTAGCATATCTTTATCTCTAGGCAGTGAGGCACAATAGAACGAACATAACTTGGCATTTCTAAGACCTAGATCCAAATCTCTCCATTAAATTACCAGCATGTGACCTTGGCTGTGTGACTCTCTCTGAGACTCAGTGTCCCCATCTGTAAGATGGGGATAGCAACATCTTCTTCAAATGATTGTTGTGAAGGTTAAACTAGGTAAGAGATGGCAGGGCTTACACAGCCTGATATATGTAAGTCCTGCAGTGGACCCAAAACTACTTGCCTCATCCCCAAGGGCTACCAAGGCTGGCCAGGCTCCCAGAAGCCACTCTACATTTCAGAGGGCTGTGAATGCATGGGGAGGTATTCCTGGCCCCAGGAGGGATAGCATCTGCTCAGCCCCCTTCCTGTACCCATAGAGACAAAACCATAGACCTCTTACTGCAAATATTGTGGCAACCTCCTTTAAATCACACATTGACAACAACACCAACAGCACCCGTCATGCACTAATGCTAGTTACAGCCTATTGGGTTGATTGTGTTGCACAGTCCCCAGAAGAAAATAAGATGCTAGAAGCACACTTCACTTTCACAAGCCTACGAGGTATTCTACCGATGAAGAAAGTAAGGTTCAAAGAGGATAAGTAACCTACTGAAAGCCACATAGCCACCAGGTAGCAAAGCTAGAAATTGACCTATTCATATGTTCAATCGTCCACTGATTTAGTCAACAAATCATTTCTGCTATCTGTTCTGTGCCAGGCCCTATGCTGGGCCTCGAGACACAAAGATGCAAGGAGACCAAGTCCTCAAGGTGCACGTGGGAAACAGACCCATGACTCATTAGCTACAGTCCCAGGTAGAATGGAGCCTGTGCAATGCTGGTCCCTCTCTGGTCCCCTCCCCCCATTCTGCTACCTTCCAGAGTTGCAGAACCCCAGCAACAGCCCAGAGACATTTCCTGAGGCCACTGTTTTCCTTGGCCCCATGGTGGGAGACAGCGTGCCCAACAAGGTGGAAAACAAGGCAGGGGAAAGGGAGCAGACCTCCCAGCAACCTGTCCCTGTTGCTGGTGGGAGCATGGAACATAGAGGGCTGCCCTTGTACCCACCCACCAGCCCCTCCAGGCCATTGTTCCCTTGTTGTGACAGGGGGTTCAGCTGGGGCCCGCAGACCGGGGGCTTCCTCCCCAGCCCGCCAGCCCGCCGCGCTTGGACAGCTGGAGGAAACAGGCGCTGGGGAGCCCGCTCTCCACTCCAACAACAACAGGCTGCCTGCCCACTGGCGGCCTTGCTGGGGGGCCGGCCTGGAGCCAGAGAGGCCCCCCATTCCACATCGCCACTGGCAAAACATGCTTTCTTGTTTTCTAAGGGGAGGAGGAGGCCCGTACCCATCCTGAGTAAACACGGGAGTTGATAAGCACGGACAGGCCTGGCTGCCAGGCTGCCAGCCAGGGCCATGGAGGCAGGGGCAGAGCCAGGCCCACCCAGGAGACCATTCAGGCCAGAATGCCAGGTTCAGAGTCAGAGGGGGAAGAGCAAGGTCCTGGCCACTCTGGGGATAAAGCACTCAACTCCAAATCTGCCTTTACTGAAAAGGGGAGACCCCAGGGGCTGCCAGGCTACGAGCACCACCACTGACCTCAGAAGCACAGTGCACTAACCTTTGAGGGCAGAAGTGCCCCATCCACTGGTGCCTGCTTCTCGGCCAGCCTCTATTGCCATTACCATTTTCAGCCCTCAGAGAATGTGAAACGTAAGGCCTGCTGCCCGTCACGTTTCTCAGATGAGGAGACGGAGGTTCAGGGAGGCAAAGCGACTCACCCAAGGCCACACGGCGACTGGTGCACAGTTGGGATATGAATCCACACCTGCTGGATCCCAAAGCCCCTGTCCTTCTGATCACGCCCCAGCCAGCCCCACAGCCCTTTGTATTTGCAGGGGTCTTTAGCTTACGAAGCACTTATGAGCTCACCGTATTACCTTCTAAGGGCTGCAGTGGAGCCATTATCAACCTGCCACTTTTATCAGGAAGCCCTTAGTGTCTTAGTTTGCATTCTCCCCAAAGCAGACCCTGAGGTAAGGGTTTGAATGCAAAGCCGTTTATTCCGGAGTTGACCCCAGGAAGCTCCTAGAAGGGAGGGAAGGGAAGAAACAAATACAGGATGCATCAGGAGGCTGGGACTGCTGTGGGCAACTGGGACTCAGTCCTGCTGGAGACCTCTGGGACACAACATGGAACAGAATCGCCCCCCAGAGACACAAGGAAGCTGCAATATTTACCCACCACTCCTGCCCGGCTTTGGTTGAGAGCTAAGGTGCTACTCCTGGCCCCTTAGCTCTCCAAGCCTTCAGACTGCCCTGTGAGGGGGGCTGAGCATGATCCCACAACCAGAGAAAGTCCTCAGGCAGAGAAATGCAAGCTGACATAACAGTATGTGCGGGAATAGTCAGGGCCCAGAGGACCTGAGTGGGGCACTGACAGGCCCTGCGACAGTTAGTAAAACAGGGAGCACCACTCCCATTTGGTAGATGTAACCCCTTGTGTTCTTAGGCCACACAATCCCCATACTTATGCATACTAGAACTCTGGTCCCAAAGGCCCCTCTTCATCTCTAAGTGACGTTCAGACTACCTGCCCATTGTTGCAAAACTCTTATATATCCTGGCTCCCCGCTTTGCCTCCTCGGAGCAGTTCTCTCAGGGTTACTTGAGATGCTGCCTCCTGGGCTTGAAGTCCTAAAAATTTCCACTGAATAAAGCATAACTCTCAACTTTTATATTTTTTTTAAATGGACAAACTTTAATTCAGCACGCTACCTCCTGATTCCAAGTCTTTGGAAGAGAGGGAGTGTACCCTGTCACTTGACGTTTGTAACAGATGCTAGAAAGCAGTGCTCTGTCTGCTTTGGTCCAATCTGTCCCTATGCAAGGGTACACCAAGGTGGAGGGGGGAGTGGTCTACCCCACATGTGGTCAATAAAGGGGTGCATTGTCTGTAGCAAATTTTAAAAGAATAATAAAACTGACTAAAACTCAGCCGGCTTTTAGGGCTTCCCTGGTGGTGTAGTGGTTAAGAATCCACCTGCCAACGCAGGGGACACGGGTTCGACCCCTGGTCCGGGAAGATCCCACATGCCACGGAGCAACTAAGCCCGTGCGCCACAACTACTGAGCCTGCACTAACTAAGTCCGTGCGCCACAACTACTGAAGCCCACGCACCTAGAGCCCGTGCTCCGCAAAAAGAGAAGCCACCGCAATGAGAAGCCCGTGCACCGCAAGGGAGAGTAGCCCCCACTCACCGCAACCAGAGAAAACCCTCCCGCAGCAAGAAAGACCCAAGGCACTCAAAAATAAAATAAATTTATTTTTAAAAATAAAAATAAAGGAAATAAAACTCAGCCAGCTCTTTGTTTTCGCCATACAGTGGCAATTCTAGAGAATGTTAGTGATAAAACAGTCCCCACCACGCCCCGCCAAGGGGGCTGCTCCCACCACTACCCCTAAGGCACCACTGCTTGGTGCCCCTCCTCTCCCACTCTGTGTCTGTGACAGACAGTATAAAGCAGTCAGGTTTCTCTTTCCCACTGAAGTGAGATGCTGCTTCAAAACCTCTCCTCCACACGTTACTGTAAGCAAACCTGCTCTGAGCTGGCATCAAACTGATCCCTAGCACCTAAGATCCCTGGCCCAGGCCCTGTTCAAGAAGTGTTCCACAGGGCTTCCCTGGTGGCGCAGTGGTTGAGAGTCCGCCTGCCGATGCAGGGAACATGGGTTCGTGCCCCGGTCCAGGAAGATCCCACATGCCGCGGAGCGGCTGGGCCCGTGAGCCATGGCCGCTGAGCCTGCGCGTCCGGAGCCTGTGCTCCGCAACGGGAGAGGCCACAACAGTGAGAGGCCCACATACCACAAAAAAAAAAAAAAAATGAGGCTCACAGACCCCCCCAGGAATCCAAGGAGGCTCAGCAGCAGGGGTTCCAGCTGAGGTGACACCGTGGGCAGAAGATACGTGCAGAATGCTGCTGCATTCTGCAGGACAGGAGCCTGTCCCTGCTGGCGGCAGGCTCGGCCTCTCTGAACAAACCCGCGGCTGCCCTTGATCTCTGGCTCGTTCTCTCTGGACTCAGAGTCCTGAGCCTAGATCATACACCCCCACCCAAGCTGCCAGAAAGGGGGAGGGAGGATGATCTCACAAAGGGAAACGTCTGTAGTGCGAGATGGGGCTCAGCTTCCTTCTAAGACACATGTGAGATTCCCTCAAAACAAAGAGGGGAGTTGGGGTGCTGGGCAGCCAAAACTATACGACAAATATCAACCTCAGACCTTTGCCTCAAGGAGCTTACATTTTGGAAGGAGAGGTGAGGCGGGACCTTGGAGATCATCTATTCCAACATCTTCCACATGTTGTCAGTGGAACACCATGAGGACAGGAGTATGAGGAAGGCTAAGTGAGAGACACTGGCTAACCCAGTTCCCTCATTTCAGGCCTCTCGGAGCCTTTGATGTGCCAGCATACGCTGTGAATGTCCAAGGGAGGGAGAGATCATCCGCTTTTCCCTTATTTCACCATGCAGCCCTTTTCTTGGAAAGTATTCTATAGAACTAGTATTCTGTTCAGCAGACCACACTTAGGGAACTCTAACTCAATCCTCACTTATAGACAGGGGAACTGAGAGACTTCCCTGGCGTCACTGGGTCCCTGGCCTCCTGACTGTCCACCGAGGACTTAGGGAAAGGACCTGTTCCCAGGAAAAGGAGGCAAAGATGGAGGCAGAGACCTGGGCCAAGGCAACTGCTCAGGCCCTCCCCCTGACTGGAGTCGCCGACATGAGCTCACTCTCCAGGTGCAGATGAACAATGCCCACCCTCTAGGCCTTTGGGGCCCACTTCCACCCTCAGGAAACCCCTTCCGGGGAAGGGGGGGGCGGTCATGGGCAGCACAAGGCCACCCAGAACCAGGTCCCAGCTGCCTCAGCACCAGAGGGAAGGATGCAGGACACGCAGCAATTAGCAGGTACTCGGGACATGGCTGTGCAGCAGGTGTGCTGGAGCCCAGCCCCCGCTCTGCCACATGGCTGTGTGACCTTGGGAAGGTTAGTTAATTCTCTGAGCCTCCGTTTCTTCAGCTGAAAGAAAATGATCCACTGAACTACAAATGACTCAGTAAAGCGTGAAGTATTCTTCAGATATGAAGTATTGTTGAAACAAACTTGCTTCCTTTTCTTAATGAGAGACACTGAAAAAGACTTCACAGGTAGGTCATGGCCACTCTTTGCGAGGCTTCCCTAAAAGGAGGCGTCTCCTATTTGGTTATGTTTGGCAGGGCCATAGCCTACCTAGAAACAGAGACAGGACAGCATTAACATTGAAGTATTCATTCCGGAAATATTTCCAGAGTGCCAGGAATTGTGCTCAGGGTTACATATTACACACACACACACACACACACACACACACACACACACACACACACA